>NC_064824.1:49195455-49498485 GCF_024166365.1 Elephas maximus indicus
GTAAAGTTATCACTATTTGCAGATGACATGATTATATACACAGAAAACCCTAAGGAATCCTCCAGAAAACTACTGAAACTAATAGAAGAGTTTGGCAGAGTCTCAGGTTATAAAATAAACATACAAAAATCACTTGGGTTCCTCTACATCAACAAAAAGAACACCGAAGAGGAAATAACCAAATTAATACCATTCACAGTAGCCCCCAAGAAGATAAGATACTTAGGAATAAATCTTACCAAGGATGTAAAAGACCTATACAAAGAAAACTACAAAGCTCTACTACAAGAAATTCAAAAGGACATACTTAAGTGGAAAAACATACCGTGCTCATGGATAGGAAGACTTAACATAGTAAAAATGTCTATTCTACCAAAAGCCATCTATACATTTAACGCACTTCCGATCCAAATTCCAATGTCATATTTTAAGGGGATAGAGAAACAAATCACCAATTTCATATGGAAGGGAAAGAAGCCCCGGATAAGCAAAGCACTACTGAAAAAGAAGAAGAAAGTGGGAGGCCTCACCTTACCTGACTTCAGAACCTATTATACAGCCACAGTAGTCAAAACAGCCTGGTATTGGTACAACAACAGACACATAGACCAATGGAACAGAATTGAGAACCCAGACATAGATCCATCCACGTATGAGCAGCTGATATTTGACAAAGGACCAGTGTCAATTAACTGGGGAAAAGATAGCCTTTTTAACAAATGGTGCTGGCATAACTGGATATCCATTTGCAAAAAAATGAAACAGGACCCATACCTCACACCATGCACAAAAACTAACTCCAAGTGGATCAAAGACCTAAACATAAAGACTAAAACGATAAAGATCATGGAAGAAAAAATTGGGACAACCCTAGGAGCCCTAATACAAGGTATAAACAGAATACAAAACATTACCAAAATTGATGAAGAGAAACCCGATAACTGGGAGCTCCTAAAAATCAAACACCTATGCTCATCTAAAGACTTCTCCAAAAGAGTAAAAAGACCACCTACAGACTGGGAAAGAATTTTCAGCTATGACATCTCCGACCAGCGCCTGATCTCTAAAATCTACATGGTTCTGTCAAAACTCAACCACAAAAAGACAAACAACCCAATCAAGAAGTGGGCAAAGGATATGAACACACATTTCACTAAAGAAGATATTCAGGCAGCCAACAGATACATGAGAAAATGCTCTCGATCATTAGCCATTAGAGAAATGCAAATTAAAACTACGATGAGATTCCATCTCACACCAGCAAGGCTGGCATTAATCCAAAAAACACAAAATAATAAATGTTGGAGAGGCTGCGGAGAGATTGGAACTCTCATACACTGCTGGTGGGAATGTAAAATGGTACAACCACTTTGGAAATCTATCTGGCGTTATCTTAAACAGTTAGAAATAGAACTACCATACAACCCAGAAATCCCACTCCTAGGAATATACCCTAGAGATACAAGAGCCTTCATACAAACAGATATATGCACACCCATGTTTATTGCAGCTCTGTTTACAATAGCAAAAAGTTGGAAGCAACCAAGGTGTCCATCAATGGATGAATGGGTAAATAAATTGTGGTATATTCACACAATGGAATACTACACATTGATAAAGAACAGTGACGAATCTCTGAAACATTTCATAACATGGAGGAACCTGGAAGGCATTATGCTGAGCGAAATGAGTCAGAGGCAAAAGGACAAATATTGTATAAGACCACTATTATAAGATCTTGAGAAATAGTAAACCTGAGAAGAACACATACTTTTGTGGTTACGAGGGGGGGAGGGAGGGAGGGTGGGAGAGGGTTTTTTATTGATTAATCAGTAGATAAGAACTGCTTTAGGTGAAGGGAAAGACAACACTCAATACATGGAAGGTCAGCTCAATTGGACTGGACCAAAAGCAAAGAAGTTTCCGGGATAAAATGAATGCTTCAAAGGTCAGCGGAGCAAGTGCGGGGGTCTGGGGAACATGGTTTGCGGGGACTTCTAAGTCAATTGGCAAAATAATTCTATTATGAAATCATTCTGCATCCCACTTTGAAATGTGGCGTCTGGGTCTTAAATGCTAACAAGCGGCCATCTAAGATGCAGCAATTGGTCTCAACCCACCCGGAGCAAAGGAAAATGAAGAACACCAAGGCCACACGACAACTAAGAGCCCAAGAGACAGAAAGGGCCACATGAACCAGAGACCTACATCATCCTGAGACCAGAAGAACTAGTTGGTGCCCGGCCACAATCGATGACTGCCCTGACAGGGAGCACAGCAGAGGACCCCTGAGGGAACAGGAGATCAGTGGGATGCAGACCCCAAATTCTCATAAAAAGACCAAACTTAATGGTCTGACTGAGACTGGAGGAATCCCGGCGGCCATGCTCCCCAGACCTTCAGTTGACACAGGACAGGAACCATCCCCGAAGACAACTCATCAGAAATGAAAGGGACTGGTCAGCGGGTGGGAGAGAGACGCTGATGAAGAATGAGCTAATTATATCAGGTGGACACTTGAGATTGTGTTGGCAACTCTTGTCTGGAGGGGGGATGGGAGGATAGAGAGAGAGGGAAGCCGGCAAAATTGTCAAGAAAGGAGAGACTGAAAGGGCTGACTCAAGAGGGGGAGAGCAAGTGGGAGTAGGGAGTGAGATGTATGTAAACTTATATGTGACAGACTGATTGGATTTGTAAATGTTCACTTGAAGCTTAATAAAAGTTATTGAAAAAAAAAAAAGGAAAGGGAAGCAAGCAGAGAGGGGGACCTCATACCACCACGAAGGCAGTGCCAGAAGCAGAGAACATCCTTTGGACCTGGGGTTCCTGGGAGGAGAAGCTACTAGTCCAGGAGAAGATTGATGACAAGGACCTTCCTCCAGAGCCAACACAGAAAGCCTTCCCCTGGAGCCGATGCCCTGAATTTGGACTTCTAGCCTACTGACTGTGAGAAAATAAATTGCCATCCATTTGTGGTATTTCTTTTATGGCAGCACTAGATGACTAAGACACTCCCTTCTCAGATGATGAAAGTGGTCTTCCCATACCACTGTACAGAAATCATTGTGGAAGGAAGAGATGGAAAGAGAGCACAGAGTTAAATCCTGACAGCAATACTTACACTGTTGGGTCAGAATGGAATGAGTGAACTGAGGTCCTTGCCATATTCATTTAGTGGAAAACTCCACTCCAATTTTTCGACAAGAAAAGTAAGGGAGAGATTTTCAAAATTAGGTAAAATATGAGTTCAAATGAATTGCTTTATCTGTTCTGCAGACAACCTCCCCAAAGCATCAGCATTACCATGCCAAACACCTTCGGCTCTTGGTACAAATTAACTGACAGTGATAGATAGGCTCTTTGAGCTTCAAAAAATTTAAATCTTTACATGGCAATGAATATTCTTCATGGTTTACTACTGCAGCTCAGGGGATGCTTCAATCTCTGGGCTTGGTTGGGTTCAGAGAAGCAAAGCGAACACAGTTTCATTCTGTTCATCTCTCCAGGGGCCAATCCTGCCTTTGGATTGTTCCTGTCATGGACATCATCCTCAAAAAAGCCTCAGGTCAGAGAAGCTCAGAGGCCACTGGGCATAATAAGCAGTGATGATGGAGCCAAAAGAAGAGGGCTTTGCTGACATTTCGAACTGTTTAAAAAGAAAGCAGCATTAACAAGTGCACCAAACATGGTGCCCAGAATTAGCAAGCCAGGACACATACCCAAAAGTGTAATCACAAGGTCACACATTCACACCTAGGCATCTAACTGTGTGTCACTGTAAATCACCATGCCAGCACTTTCCCTCCTCTTCATTTTATTATTTTTTTCTAAATTTAGTGCCATTACAAATGCTGTGAAGTCAGATAACTTAGTACTTATGAACAAGGAGAGTGAATCACCGTTTCGATGAGACTCACCAATTTAAATGTCTTCACTTTTGAATATTTCCATTTCCAGTGAGAATATTTCAGTCAATAGTATCATTTTCTGGTGTCAGCTTTTGAAGATTTATACATCTATATAAATTTGCCTGAAAATTTTCTTCACATAAATTCAATCAGGATTGTACCCCTCCTTTTGAGAATCTGACTCTACATGATAAATTTTATATTCCTTTTTTATTACCAAGTAATTTATTAAACAAAGTATAATTGTTATTTTACAAAAGCACTTGAAGTCTGAGATGAGGATACACTCAAAACTGAGACTCAAGTTAGTTTTTATTGATCAATAACATTTAAGACCAAAAATTCTTGATTGGATGGACCCCAGCCTGAGAAGCTGGTTTTCTCAGAAGCTATTCTCCATAGTTCTATTAAGCTCAATATTCTTTCATGCTGCTCCTTAACAGAACAACTGGAAGACGTGAGTTTAACTCTTACCCTGTCTGAAGACAGAGGGGTTGACCAGATGGATTTTAATTGTCTTAACTTACTATTCTATACATGTGGCTTTGAGTTGCAAGTGGTCACTGAACCACAACAAACCCAATGCCATTAGGTATCAAATTCTGAAAATGTGCCAAATGACATGCTAATAATTGAAAATGGGGCATGAAGAATGTGCTTCTAAGCTTTCTGAAGCCATAACCATCTGAATGCAGGGCTTCTGAAAGACTTTCCATTTTTATAGTGTCTAAATTTAAGGGAAAAAATCTAAATATATAATACTTGTCCACAGGGAGTCGCAAGGAGATGCTAGAAAATGATGTTTATTGTTTTGTTTTATGGCAGTTGTCTTGAGTTCCCTCAAAGCAGAGCTTAAGAGAAGGACTTTGGGAGGTTATCTCGGAAAGAAGGAATGAGAGAGAGGGGAGAGCAAATCAAGCAAGAAAGAAAAGCCAGCGAAGAATGTCTTATTGAATTACCACTGTGGGCAACTGGGGTTCAATCCCATTGAGGACCATCTGGACAACAGAGTTAAATGCCCCTCAGAATTGCCCCTCTGAAGGACATCAACTCGTCTGCCCCAGTGTTTAAGAGGGCATTAACTCTCCTGCATTTCGAGACAGACTTTAGTGGGGACTGAGTAAGATCCTGAGGCTTCAGGGGAAAACCCGAGGCATAAAAGAGAGAAGGCAAATGCTTGTGGGAAACCGGCTGCGTGAATGGGAACTGTCCACTACAGCAGCAACAGAAATCCGAGGTAGACCAAGAAGATGTGGCGGGGGCCCAAAAAGTACCGGTTATGGTTCTGTTGGATATAAGATTCTCTATGCATCTTGACAAGCTACACTTACTACTTCTTAAAATGCACTTTTCTCTTCAGTTTATTCTACTTCCTAAGGATTTTAATTAATAATTGTGTACATTCACCCTCTGCGTTATTAATCTTTCACGTAATTAAGAATGAAACACAAGGGCAACTATAGCTTTGGGAGGTTGTTAGCACACAACTGTGGAAAGATAAGAAATAAAATAACCATTGGCAAGAACCACTAAGTGGATACCCACTCTGGAGGGTTTTTACTTACCAACAGAAAGTTCTAGCTTTATCTGCAAACAGCACAGCTGTTTCACGTGTCATTACGGCAGTTCCTGACACATGTGAATGCAAACCAGCACCCTGAAGAGTAAATTTAAGTTTCTGGGAAACCATATCCAGATGCTAGCCTCTGTGTCAATCAAAGATGCAATTCGTAGCCTCATTTCTTTCCTTACTACAACTGGGACACATTCAGTCACCCCTAGAAAAAGCTGATGCTGTGAGCACTTAGCCAATGTATGCTCAGTATTTCACATCCTTTGACTGACTCTTGACTCCTCCAAAGTCAAGGTCAAGCCATGTCACTGAAGAAGCTCTGGAAATATTCCATTTCCTAAATTGCAAATGGTTTTGCAAGCAATGCAAACAGAAAACTTCAGTCCTCAGTACTGTCAAAATGACACCTTCATCGGCTTCCAAATTCAGTAATTATTGTTTTCCTCACACCCACTGACAGGGCTGAAATTGAGTGGATCTCACAAGGTTCTCAATTATGGTAACTTTTTTTGGGTAGGTGTGAGAAGAAAGGACAAGGAAACATCTTAAATAAGGTCAGGGTCAGAGATATTGAACCATGCTTTCTTAACATCTTTTCTATTATCAACGCTTTACCCACAAGCTTTCCTCTTATTAGGAAACACATTTCTGATCACTAATTACATCTAGAGATACTCACTGAGACAAGGTGATTTGTAAATAGCATTTTTACTTGACCCAGGAAGCCCAGACCTATCTTCAGGCACAGGAAATAATAATCTACGGCCCAGAAGAGATGATATTCATGGTAGCCACTGGAAATTGAGTCAGACTAGAAGGGGCATAGGGCAAAAGTGGCAAAGATGAAACAATAGAGCAGTGGGAAATCTGTGGACAAGGAGAGGTGAACAAATTGCATGAGGCACCAGATAATTAACCGAAAAGTAGGCCAGTCACAGGAGCTACTTCTCTGAACTAAGGGCATGATCTGAAATCACTTTTAAAGTTGAGATGACTAAACCCAAAGAAACACATTTGGAAAACAAAACAAAAACAAAATCAGTCTACTATGCCCAACTTCCTCATACTGAGGTTTAGATTTCATGATCTGTAACCTGGAAAAAGGTCCCTTTTCTATAGGATGCTTCATAGGCTCCTTAAGCAAGTGTTATTGCCTGCCCAGCCTGTATCTAGTAGGTATATCATTGAGGTCAGGTTCCTTATAGCCCACTGATTCTACTAGCCTTGAAAATTCTCACAAACATTTTTGTGCACAAATGAAAATAGAAAACAGACTTCAGGCCCATATTGTGATCAAACCAGGAATTAAGTAAATTTGAAGAAACTTTTTTTTTTTTTAAGTTTTTCAGACATTTATACACAATAACACATACTCTATTATTGGCCCATTGAGCACCCCAAAGGGTTGGCAAGCATGAAATGCCAATGTACCTGTCAATATGACTACCTCCTGAGACATACATGAAGAATGCTCTTAGGTCTTTTATATGATAAAAGTCAAAAAATCCAAAACCAAACACATTGCTATTGAGTCAATTCTGACTCACAACGACCCCATAGGATAGAGTAGAACCGCCCTATAGGGTTTTCAAGCAGTGGCTGGTGGATTTGAACTGCCAACCTTCTGGTAAGCAGCCGAGCTCTTAACCACTGTGCCATCAGAGCTCCCAAAAGTCATAATGTACCTTGAAAACTCCCCTGGACATCAACAATAAACTACAAGGCCAATGTAGTTACGATGTCAAATGTAAAAAGATCACATGTAAACTTTTTGAGTGTCTGATTTGTGTCTTGTAGTTCATCAGTCAGGTGCTTAACACAAAAGCAAAGCTTAATACATTAGATTTGATAAGAATTAGCAAAAACTAAGCCAATAAATTTATAGACAAAATGATTCAAAGAATAATATCGCTAACAGAGATGCTTCATTAACGTCTGTTTGTCATTTAGTAGTCTGTGAAGCCTGCAACACCACCTGGCACTCGGGCCCTGTGTTGTAATACCACCCACCAGTACCTGGTGGAGCTATCAATTGCTCCTGAGATGAACCAAAGTTTTACTTGGCCCGATTTGTTTAAACATCTACTCCAGCTCCCCCAAATGGCTCTGATTCTATGGAAGTGTTACAGGACTGATCTTGCAAACAAGTTCAAGGTGGCTCAAAGTCTGCGAAGGGAAAATTTTGTTTTTAGGTGAACAGTTGGAACAAGTCCTTATGACGAAGAAAGGCTGTCTTCTGTTTTGTTGTTTTTCTCATATAACCTACAAACACTGACTCCAGCCACTGTGGTCCTTCACACAATTTACTTGGATTCAAGGAAGGCACTGCCAACATCAGATACTAGTATGAAATTAAAATATCCATTTGCTTACTCTTGGCCAGCTTAGACATACAATCCTTTTTCGCTCATTTACTGAATGAGGATCAAACACAACAAATCCAAGGCTTCATTTTCTCTGCATGTTCATTTTGCTGTGCGTATCTCACATACTGCCCAGACACCCAAAGATGAAAGGAGTGAGAGCCCCCTGAGATGCGCTGCCATTCGGGTATTACGACAGAGAACTCAGAAGCTCTGAGTGTTAATGCTGGGTCAGCCTCTGACTTGCCAAGTGACCTTATATAATCCTTCTGGGTTTCAGCTTTTTCCATCTGCAAACTGAAGCATGTGAGTGACTTAAAAATAAATAGTCCAGTATCAGTTCCATTCCCAAGATTTTACCTTTCTTTCCAATGTGAAGCTGAGTAAACTTGTCATTACTTTTCCATGACTGAAGAATAAAGAAAACACAGAACGTTTTTCTTATTTTTCTCACTTGGTTTCTTCTCTTTTGGATAGCAGTTTCCAAGACTAAAAATCCAAATATCTTGCCCAGGAAGTTAATGAAAAGGAGGGTGAGAGGGCATCAAAGGAAGGTCTTTTTTAAATGAGGCACAGGAAAGGCTCAGTAGAGGCTCTGGTTTTCCAACTGGCAGCTGTTACCTGTTGGCGTTTTAGAAAAAAAGAACACAGGCCTAGTCCCTAGAGATAGGTATTCCCTTGGCTGTATAAATATACCTCACAGGGTACACAGCCCAAAGGAGTTTTTATTACACTATGAATATATATATATATATTTACCTCTGTGTTGGGTTGAATGATGGCCCCCCAAAAGATAGGTCCATGTCTAAAACCCTGGAACCTGTGAGTGTTATCTTGTTTGGAAAAAGGGTTTCTGCTGATACAATTAAGTCAAAAAATCATCCTGGATTACCCAGGTGAGCCCTAAATCCAATGACAAATGTCCTTAGCAGAGACACAGAGGGGAAGACACAGACACAGAGAAGGAGAAGGTGATGTGAAGACAGAGGCAGAGATTGGAGTGATATGGCCATAAGTAAAGGAAGTCAAAGAATGCTAACAGCCCAGAAGCTGGAAGAGGCAAGGAAGAGAATCTCCCCTAAGCCTTCAGAGAAGGTGCGACCTGCTGACAGCTTGATTTCTGACTTACAGATTCCAGAACCGGGAGAGAATAAATCTCCATTGTTTTACGCCACCAAATTCATGATAATTTGTTGGAGCAACCCTAGCAAACTTACACTCCAACCACTTACAATCAAATCCCTCCCTAAATTTTATATATATATATATGTATATATATAAAACTGTCCTTTTCACTACTGCAAGGAGCCCCAGTGGCACAGTGGTTAAAGTGACTGACTGCTAACCGAAAAGTCAGAGGTTCAAAACCACCAGTGGCTCCGTGAGAGAAAGAGGTAGCAATCTGCTTACATAAAGATTTACAGCCTTGATTCAGAATGGACTCGAGGGCAGTGGGTTTGGTGGGTTTTATTATTGCCATTTCACAGAGAAACCATCATCTGAGAATGCTTCTCAATATTTTCAGCTTCAATAGTCTATTACGTTGGCACATACAAAGAATTTCACCTAAAGACCCCAAGTCTGTACTACCTTCTAGAAGTGAATGTTTATCAGAGCGTTGAAATTAAGTAAATCTTAACTATGTGATAAAGTAGAAAGAGAACATAATCTGAGGTTCAAAATCTTAGTTTCCAATCCTAATTCTGCCACGCAACATCTGTGTGAACTTGAACAGTCATTTGACTTCTCAGAGCCTAAAATGGGAATAAAAGTAGTATCTACCTCATAGATTGTTATAAGGCCCAAGTCACAGATGTGAAGACACATGGGAACTGTAAAGAAATAAACAGAGCTTGTTACCCTGACTCCACCATTTTCTCTCCCCTCTACAAACAAGCAGAGTAATTCTTCTAGGAGAATCAGTGATGGATATGGCTAGTGACTGCCTCCTTGTGCCTAATGTAGATCATCAGGATGCTATTTCACTCAGCACACACCCCAGAACGTCTGTTTTTACAGCTGGCCTCTCCCCTGAATATGAAGACTGTCCAGAAGAGTCTGTCAGAATCTCCACGTAAATGTGCAGGCAGGCCAACAGCAAGACTTCTCATTGGGTGTATGAGGTGAGTAGCAAGCAAGTGGGTGTCCCACTTCTCTACCAAAATAGGAAAAGCTTTAAACTGGACTTCGGCGGGCCTTGGGACAGGCACCTCACTCCCATAAATGTCCAAAGTTACCTTCTGCTTCTCTCTGTCATCTTGGTGTCAATGATAGGAACTCTCCACACACCAAGGCAAAGCCCAAATTTTATGTAGAGATCTGTTCTTGCAGCTTTAGCCTGGGGAGAAATGCTGCCGCCGGCAGTTCAGCATGTTTAGGGTAACAGGATGTCTTTTAATTAATTACCCTGATGATCACCGCAAGGGCTACCAGTGGCTTCCACTACATGGCGCCTTGTAGTTCCTTCCCAGCTCCAGCACAAACACTAGCGCTCACCTCAAGCAGGTCGTGCCAAAGTGTGTTCTGGGTTTTCTACCCTGTTATGGAGCCCTGGGAGACCCTGGTGGTGTAGCGGTTAATTAAGAGTTCGGCTGCTAATCGAAAGTTCAGCAGTTTGAATCCAGCAGCTGCTCCTTGGAAACCTTATGGGGCGGTTTCACTCTGTCCTATATGGTCGCTTTGAGTCGGAATCACTGGACTTTTTTTTTGTTTGTTTTAATCTTTCATCCAATCCCACCTGCCAGTATCTTCCAGAAAATCCTCAAAATTTCTTGTCAGCTGATTGCACCCTTTCCTGTTTGGCAGCCCTCTTACTTTTTTTTTTTTTAATCTTTTTGTTTGTTTTTAATGGGGTGGGGGAGAATGGAGCCCTGGTGGTACAGTGGTTAAGCAGTCCACTGCTAACCAAAAGTTTGGTGGTTCAAACCTACCAGCCGCTCCACAGGGGAAAGATGTGGCAGTCTGCTTCCGTAAAAATCACAGCCTTGGAAACCCCATGGGGCAGTTCTACTCTGTCCTATAGGGTCACTAAACCAAAAACCAAACCAAACCCAGTGCCGTCCAGTCAATTCGGACTCATAGCGACCCTATAGGACAGAGTAGAACTGCCCCATAGGGTTTCCAAGGAGCGCATGGCGGATTTGAACTGCCAACCCTTTGGTTAGCAGCCGTAGCACTTAACCACTAGGTCACCACGGTTTCCACAGGGTCACTATGAGTCGGAAATCAACTCCATGGCAACAGGTATGGTTTTCATTTACAGTCATGTCAATGAGACTGTGGGGTGAAAAGGAAGTAAATATTTAAGTCATTCCACCATCTTGACAAAAACTCACCTATGGAGCTTTTTAAAAATGTCCCTCTATGTGCACCCTGGTTGTAGTTGTTAGGTGCTGAACCTAGATTCACAGGGGTAGGGCCAGGTGTATATGGTTTTTAAAAGTTCCTCTGGTGATCCTGACATTCAGTCAGCACTGAGGGCCACAGCATTAAACGTCTTCTTAGTATAATTAAGGCAACTTCTAGCATACAAAATAATCATTAGCAGCCACTTAATTTTGTTTAGGTACCAGACTATGCCACCCTAGAAGTTAATTGAAAATTACTAACCTAACTCTGGGACATAACTAGTACTTTGCAATCTATACCCTCTTTCAGTGTGTGCCCTGTTAAATAAAACACTTGGTGGGAAATGTCTAGCTAGGATCCCGTTCCCATATTCATTTCTTCCTGTGTACCCTCAATAATAATGCTTGCCACCTACTTAGGTCACAAGAAATGTTAATTTAAGGAATCAAAAAGCAATCTGAACAAACCTTGTTGAATGAAATGAGCGACCTAGGTATTGTATCAAATCATTGTGTCATTAATTCCATGACCTGTAGCTGGAGATTTTAACAAGAGTATTATTCTCTTACTTTACCTTTCTTCCCAATCACCTTAAAAAAGTAACCAATTGTCTTGGCGCTGATCCTCAGCTCCCTGCGATGATATTTTTTTATGCCAGCAAATGAGTTTCTTCAGCCAACGTTCACCTCACCCTGCAAGCTCTGAGGCTATCACCACTGCCATGGCTTCAGGACATCTACACACCCAAACCCACCCTCTCTCTCAAACTACAAATGCAGATTCCATGTGGCTAAATATGGGGGCTCCGAGGCGTGACTGCCTGGGCCCAAATCTCTGCTTCACTCGTTATTAGCAGTGTGGCTTTACACAAGTGACTTAACCACCTGCACTGGGTTATCTCATCCATAAAACGGGAAAAACCATAGTTACCTCCTTCATATTCTCCTTGTGGGAGAATAAGTGGATTGGAATCTATGAAGGGCTTGGAAGGTGACTAGAACATGTTATTCTATAAATGTCATCTGTTGTTGCAACTACTGGATGGCTCCATCGGAATGTATCTGGATACTGCAACTCAGCTTGTCCAAAACTGAAGTCATTACCAGCACCTCTGGAAATCCAGGTGGCATAGTGGTTAAGAGCTACAGCTGCTAACCAAAAGGTTAGCAGTTCGAATCTATCAGGCACTCCTTGGAAGCTCTGTGGGCCAGTTCTACTCTGTCCTATAGGGTTGCTATGAGTCAGAATTGACTCAACAGCAGTGGGTTTGGTTTGGTTTTTGGTTTACCAGCCCCTCTAGGCCCGCTCCACTCTTGGATTCATACCTCAGTTAATGGTAACACTGTCCACCTCATAGTCCAAGCTGGTGGACAACTTAACTCTTTCATTTTCCTCCCCTACATCCACTCAGGCACGCCTTGGAAACCCTATGGCACAGTTCTACTCTGTCCTTTAGGGTCGCTATGAGTCAGAATCAACTCGACAGCAACAGGTTTGGTTTTTTTTACATCTACCCAGTCACCAAATCCTGCCAGCTCCACCTTAAAATTTTCTCTCAGAGGTAGCACTCTCTACCTACTCTCCACCCTAGTAAGCAGGAGCTTCCAGGTGCAAGAAAGAAGCCAGAGCCAGGGCAGAATTTTGGAATTTGGGGGGAACTGGCACCTGTGTGACCCAGGCAGAACGTGTAGAGAAAGCTGCCCAGAGTCCTTCCATTGCAACCGCATCAGTGGCCTTCTAACAAGCCTCCCAGGTTCCAGTCTCTCATCTGCAGATATTCACTACAGAGTATAGTTAGGAGTCCCCGGGTGGTGCAAATGGTTAACCTACTCAGCTAACCAAAAGGTTGGAGGTTTAAGTCCACCCAGAGGTCCCTCAAAAGAAAGCCCTGGCAATCTACTTCTGAAAATTCAGCCACTGAAAACCCCATGGAGCACAGTTCTACTCCAACACCCAGGGAGTCTGACTCTACCAGGCAGAATCGGCTCAACGACAAACTGGTTTGGTTTTGTTGGTATTAGCCGGCCACCGTGCTAGCCATGGAAACCCTGGTGGCGTAGTGGTTAAGTGCTACAGCTGTTAACCAAAAGGTCAGCAGTTCAGATCCACCAGGCACTCCTAGGAAACTCCATGGGGCAGTTCTACTCTGTTCTACAGGCTCACTATGAGTCGGAATCAACTCGACGGCAGTGGGTTTGGTTGGTTTTTGGTGCTAGTCATTTCAAATGTATTAGGAATCCCTAGGTGGCACAAACAGGCACTCAACTGCTAATTGAAAGGTTGAAGGTGGAAGTCCACCCAGAAAAATGGTCCACCCAGAAAAATGGCCCAGTAATAAAAAAAAAAAATTACACGTCCAAAAATCAGCCACTGAAAACCCCACGGAACACAGGGTCACCATGAATGTGAGTCGACTCAGCAGCAACGGTTTTTTTTAAACAATAACTGAGGCTCCTATCATGTTTACTGTGTACCGTTCTAGACACTTCTGGTATAGCACCTCACTGACTTGCAATGCAGCAATACTTTTTAAAGCAAAGGTTTTGTTGTTCCTTCCACCTCCTGCTTCCCACCACTTAAAAAAGAATGGAAGGGAGGGAGGGACGGGGAAAAAAAAAAAAATGCTAGCTGCTGGCACTTCTTGAGTCAATGAATTATGAGTATGATTTTTTTTTAATACTGAATAATGTGGAGCTAACAGATCAAGGAGCCCCAGTGGTGCAGTGATTAAGAGCTCAGCTGCTAACCAAAAGGTCGGCAGCTGGAATCCACCAGCTGCTCCTTGGAAACCGTATGGGGCAGTTCTACTCTGTCCTATAGGGTCGCTGTGAGTCAGAATCGACATGACAGCAATGGGTTTGGTTTTTTTGGTTTAACATAGATCAAAGGTGATTTTTTCTCTGCACATGCATAAAACAAACACTGCCAAAGTTACTGTGACTATGGTGTAATTACCTGGAGTGGAAGACTTTGCGGATACTTCCTCAAAGCAACGTGTTTAATAATGGAATCTATTAATTTTGATAAGAATTCTTCTGAAATAAAATATGCAACTTATCCAACTACCTAGTTGTAGTCTTCGTTAATTAACCTCTCTGAGCCTTGGTTTGTTCATCTATCATCTATCAAACAAAATTAACATTGTGTACATCACACCACAAAGGGTTGCTGTAAGAATTAAATATAATCACATATGATAAAGTGTGATTCAAACGTATGGTATGGCCATTACTATTCTTATCAAATAGAAGCAGCAGCATCAAAATGACTTTGATGCCATTCTGTGTGGTGTTGGTGATGACTCAGGTCTCAAATAGAAATCTAAGCATTTGTGGTTATATATACAGTAAAGGGGGGCTAAGATTAATGTTAATAGTGTTCCTATTTAAAATAACTTTGCATTTGCATTTTGTGTGTTTAGTAGAAAGTCTCCAGTTGAATTAATGAAGGTGGAAAGTTTCTTGAAAGGACCAATATATGTTCCAAATATTTTAAATACATTCTATCAATGAAAGTAAAGTAAAACATGCTTTCACCTTCTGTGCAAATGAATGTGTCAATTACCGAGGTCCGTGTATAATGTAAAGTTCTGCCTCATACTGACATTTTCTTCCTGTAATTTAAAGACATTTGGCTGTACCATTCACTTTATTATCCATATTTTTTAAAAAAGGATCTCTGCAGCTGTTCTCCTAACTTACACAGCCCCATTTTTTCAAACAGCTTCTGGTGTGCCTATTATATTTTGACCTCTTCAAAACAAAGGAGATATATTTCAGTAAAAGCTTTAAATTTTTTCCACTGGGTTTTTTCCCCCCCCTTCTGTGTTCTACTTTCATATTGGTTAACCTTTCACAGTGTTTTAGAGAATCCTCTCTTTGTTTTCCTGCCTCAGAGTGAACTGGGATAAAAACGTAATTCATCATTCTAGTGACTGTATTTAGATATAAATACAGCACTGAAGAAGTGAGAAAGGGAGGGAGAGAAGAAGGTTGCAAGTAAAAAAGGAAGGAAAAGGAAAGAAGGAAAAAAGGGAAAGGAAGGAAGGAAGGGAGGAAGGGAGGGAGGGAGGGAGGGAGGGAGAGGAAGCTTACATTTGGTTTGCCCATTCCTGACAAATCTGTGAATACATTTGAAGTAGAGCAGGTACATTCTATAGCTATATCCTGAATCACTGTCATTTGGGTTCTCTGCAGGAGGGACATCGAGCTCCTTCCCCTTAATTTCCATCTGAATGTGCCCCTGTCACAGTTTCTACTTCTCCTTCCACCACCCTCTGCTCCTGAGAGGTACTGGACCCTCCCTGCTCTCTTTCCCGAGCTTTCTATCATTCTCCGGTCCCATGTGTGCAAGCCCCATTCCAGCCCTTCAGCACAGTTTAACTCAGCATGTTTGTCCCGCTCCAATCTGTGTACCCACCACATCAGGAAAGGTCTAAGTGCAAAGCATTAGCTCCCTTTCCAAAACAGTCCCAGGAAACAAGCAAACCACAGCACACACTCTCTCTCTCTCTCTCACACACACACACACCCCAATAAACAAAACCTCCCTCAACCAGTCCTGCCCTCCTGCCTTCACTGGAGCCAGCAGTTGATACTGGAGGGAACTGACACTGAGTCCCTTCTCATTTTCCTGAAATTACAAAACCCGCCAGTGGGGGTGTGACACGCTATTAGACAGCCCCCAGCTAACGGGCTAGACCGAGGGTGGGAGGAAAGGGGACAGAGGTGCTGTGGCAACAGGGTAATGTCAGCACTTCCCGATAGAAAATCCACAGTACCAGTGGTTACATGGTTTTTCCATTTTCTTCATGGTGGAGTCACAGGGTTTCTTGCCTCTGTGCTTCGTTTTCCAAGGAGCACGGATTAGTGACATCTAGTGGTCCCTATTTAAATTACTCTTGGAAAATACTAGTTGCCTTCGAGTCGGACTAAAGACTAGCTTTCAGGAAACTCTAAAAAAAAAAAAAAAAATTATTTTTTTTTTTCAGGAAACTCAGAGTTAATTACAGGTACAACAGCAGTAACCAGTGTATCACAGATCCCCGCCACAATCACACTGGCAAGGTACTTTCCCCCTCTGTGCCTCTGTTTCCTCATTTGTCAAAAAGCAAAAAAAAAGTAGTTGCTGTGGAGTCGATTATGACTCAAGGCCACCTCACGTGTAAGCGGGTGATAACAGCGCTGAGCACACCGGCTGTTAGGAGGATTGAAGGAGATCATACACGTCAAGTGCTCAGAATGGCTCCTGGTACATAGGGAGTGTTCAATAATGTTAATTATCATTAGTATTCTACTCACCTGTCTTTATCGTAACCTAAAAATATTTTTAAATACTTAGTGACTGCATTAATTTTCACCCCCAATCTTCTAATGCTATGAGCCCAGCTAGGAAGATGTGCCCCATGCATCATGTGGTTCTGTGCACCCTCAAAACCATCTGCTTCCCTTCAGGGATCCAGAGACTTCACCTTCTGAAGTATTATCCAACACCCACCTTAACGCCTATCACAAGCCTACACTGCCAAGGGACTGTGTCTGAGATGTGAATGTCTTAGGTGGGACACGGCTCTGTTTAGTGTTGCCATAGTCTGCGCCACTCCTTGTCGCCTTACGTTAAGCCACTTCTGTCATTTATGTCGTTGCCTGGTGGTTTCTGAAAATACTTGTTTTATATTTCCTGTTTAGACACTAAATGATAAAGTCCATATTCCTTATTCTCGGATCCCTTATTCTGGAACTCACTGCCTTTCACAGTGCCTTTTTAACCCATTCAACTCATTGCTGTCGATTCCAACTCATTGAGACCCTATAGGACAGAGTACAACTGCCCCACAGGGTTTCTAAGGAGTGCCTGGTGGATTCAAACTGCCAACCTTTTGGTTCGAAGACATAGCTCTTAATCACTACGCCACCGGGATTTCCAGTGCCTTTTTAGTCTTGCTTTATTCATGTGAGTCCTTCACACCAGCCACAATCAAGCCAGCTGAACAGTCCCCCATCCAGATGACATCCAGTCTCCCTAGCGTTCCTTAGCCAGTTCCTACAATCTCTCTGGGGGGCAGTGGTGGTTCAGTGGCAGAATTCTCACCTTCCATGTGGGAGACCTGGGTTCAATTCCCGGCCAATCAATATACCTCTCCCTCAGTGGAGGCTTGTGTGTTACTATGATGCCGAACCATTTTCAGCTTTCAGACTACGAAGAAAATCCTGGCAATCTACTTCTGAAAATTAGCCAGTGAAAACCCCATAGATCACAAACCCCATGGACCCCACTGTGCTTGGGGCCACCATGAGTTGGAGGCCAACCCCACAGCAGCTAACAGCAACCATTTATTTAGGATGCCTCCCCATCCTCTTCCTACTGAAATCCTGTCACTCCTCCAGGGCCCACCCTAAGTTCCACAATATCTTAGAGACTTCTCTCTAACTGCTACAGCCTTAAGTAATCTCTCCCTTTTCTTGGTTCTCTTAATTTATTAAGTGCCTGCTTCACAAGGCTGTTGGGAGGTGGACTGAGTTAATAAACACTTCATAGGTGGTCCTGACCCATTGCATGTGTGGTCCATACATAAGGCCTTATTGTTATCATTTTATCCTTGTCATTTGACTCCTCTACTACCCACTTTCTTTGCATTTTCCACTTCAGCTTTACTCCCTTGTTTGGCTGTCTTTTTTTTTTTTTCCCTACAGTATTACGAATTTGCAGATGGCATCAACTGTCTTATACAATTGACCTGCCTCTTCTCTCTTCATCCCCCTCAGCCCCCTAACTCCCACTGAACCTAATAAGGAGCTTTGTACAAGTCTGGGGACTTGCTCCTCAAAGTGTGGCCCCCTGCAGCATGGTCAGCACTTGGGAGCTCATTAGAAATACAGAATCTCAGGCCCTGCCCTGGACGGACTGAACCAGAATCTGCATCGTGACAAGATTCCCAGGGGATCTGCAAGCACACACAAGCTTGAGGAGCAGTAGGATTGTTGTTTGGTGCCTCGGAGTCAATTCCAACTCACGGAGACCTCATGTGACAGAGTAGAACTGTCCCATATGGTTTTCTTGGTTGTAATCTTTACAGAAACAGATCGCCAGGTCCTTCTCCCACAGAGCACTGGGTAAATTCGAACCATCAACCTTTAGTAGCCGAGTGATGAACCATTACTACCAGGGGATCTGTAAACACATTCAGGTTTGAGCAGCACTTGGATCCCATACCATTGCTGTTGAGTCGATTCTGGCTTATAGCAACCCTATAGGACAGAGTAGAACTGCCCCACAGGGTTTCCAAGGAGGAGCTGGTGGATTCGAACTGCCAAACATTTGGTTAGCAGCCAAGCTCTTAACCACTGTGCCACCAGGGCTCTGGCACTAGGGTAGGGACCAGCAATTTACCTTCATTCTGTCATTAGTTTAGGCGTTCTGGTGGCAGGCACAGTGGTTAAAGCGCTCAGCTGCTAATCAAAAGGTCAGTGCTTCGAACCTACCAGCTGCTTCACGGGAGAAAGATGCAGTAATCTGCTTCTTTAAAAATTACAGCCTTGGAAATCCTATGGGGCAGTTCTACTCTGTCCTATAGGGTCACTACAGTCTGAATTGACTAGATGGCAATGGCCTTGGTTTTTTTGGTTTGGTCATTAGGTTCAGTTACTTCATCTGGTAGGTGCTCTATAAATGTTTGCTGATCAAAAGGTAAATGAGGAAAATTAACAGCCCTGTTAACACCCACTATGAGGCATTTTCAAAAATGCGAAAATGCATCTCTTGAAAAAAGTAGCTCAAAGCAGGTTGAAAATAGGGCAGAGAAAGTGTCACAGCCAAGAGGAGCCTAAGGAAACATGATGACTAAATGCCATGTGGTATCCTGGATGGAATCCTGGGACAGATAAAGGGCATTAGGTAAAAATTCAGGAAATCTGAAAAAAGCATGGCTTTAGTTAATAATAATGTATCGATACTGGTCATTAAGTGTGGCAAATGTACCATTCTAATGTCAGATGGTAACATTAGGGGAAGGTGGGTGCGGGGTATACAAGAACTCTCTGTACTATCTTCCTACTTTTTCAGTAAACCTAAAACTATCCTAAAATCAAAAGTTTATTAAAAAGCAGGGGCTGAGAACAGGTAGGGCATCTAGATGGCTGTCAGCTGCAGATGTGTAGGAAGTCATATCTGTGCAGTTAATATTCTGCTATAGTTATTGACACCTCCAAGACCTTGTGTAATCAAAATGACAAATTTCCAGCCCTGAGAACAGGGTTGTCTTCGAATCTGAGTTCAGTGCAGCCTCCCTTGGCTGGGCCTGGGACAGGCCTTTGCTATCTAATTAGCTAACTCACCTTTTCCCCTTAAAGGAAGGGTCACCTGTCAAAGGGCTTAAGAAACTGGGGTTAACTTAAAACCAAAAATATATCCCCCGAAGTCTTCTTTAAACCGAACAATAGTTTAGCTTAATTAGTAGAGAATGTCTGCGTTGAGCACTGTGCTCTTTTAAAGAACTATCAAATTGACAACAGCAACTCAAAAGGTTAGATAGGAAGCTTAGGGGGCCGTAAACCAAACCAAACCAAACCCGTTGCCATTCAGTCAATTCCAACTCATAGTGACCCTATAGGGCAGAGTTGAACTGCCCCATAGAGTTTCCAAGGAGCACCTGGTGGATTCAAACTGCCAACCTTTTGGTTAGCAGCTGTAGCACTTAACCACTACGCCACCAGGGTTTCCTAGGGTGCAGTGAGTCTATGTTAATGGTGGAGGGGGAATTCGGAAAAGGAGGGTGAGAATGGTTGCACAACTTGAAGAATTTAATCAATGTAACTGAACTGTACATGTAGAAATGGTTGAATTGGTGTATATTCTGCTGTGCCTATTTTCAACAACAACAACAAATAAAATAAATTATTTAAAAAAAAGAAAAGAAACTGGGCTTAAGGACATAGCACATTATAAGAAATATTCTAGCACTATCTTGTTTGCCTTTATTGGTTTGCAATGTACTGTCTTGATATTAAAAATTTAAGCTTATTAATTCTTAGAGGAAAGCAATGATACGGAGTCACAAACTAAAGTCCAGTGTCACTGTCACAGGGAGCTAAGTTTTACCAAAAGGCTACCAAGTTCCAGGTGCTGAGCTAAGCCCTTGACATAAAGCTTGCTGTCTTTAACTGAGTGGTTTCTTTCAATTTCTCAAATAAGCATCTTCATTGACTATGCTATGTTTTGTTCATATCAAAATATTGACCTAAGGAAAGTAAGCGTGATTAAAATCAATCTGTATTAAAACAGGTAACAATAATTACAGCTAGCATTTCTTTTTACTATATTTTAGCAACTGCATCACATGCTTCGCATGCATTATCTTGTTTCGTTTCTTCTATAGACCAACCCTATGAGACAGGTGCTATCATCATCTCCCTGAGATACTTGTTAGGCATTTGCAGCAGGGAGGAAAGACATGTTCAACAGCAGCACACGGGAAAGACCTGAGGACTTGAGATTACTTCATGTTCAGTGTGGCACATGAATGACATGGCTATTCCAAAGGCTAATTCAGGGTGTAATACCATCCTGAATTAAGTGTAAACTCAGAAATATGGAAAAGCAAACATTTATTGAGAACAGATGGTACGCCACACACTGATGTTGGATGCTTCGAGATATACTTGGATAGAGGCACTATTGTTCCCATTTTACAGATGAAGAAACTTGGAATTTTTAGGGGAAAAGAGGCTGAGACTCCAAGATTAAAAAATGTCACATGGGTCACAAAAGCTAGCAAGTGGCAGAGCTGGGTTCTCAGCCCAGGTACATCTGATGGCAAAACCTGTGCCCCCCATTTCCATTGTGGCCACTCTTCCCAGCCACATGGAGTCCAGTATTTATTTCAGGTCAGGCACTGAAAAAAGATGGGGCCAAGGACCAATGGGAATGTACCCCAAGAACAGCAACCAGGAGAGAAAGGAAAGAAAAAACATTTCCTTGAGAATTGGTAAGGGAAGAAACCTGAACTAGAGAGAAGGTATTATAGGGAGATACGCTTATTTCTCCATATATTTGAAGAGCTCCCACATCTAAAAATAAACAGATATACTGGATGATCAAAGAAAGCAGAACTAGGGCTAAAGAAGACCAGGTGGAGACAGAATTTGGGTTCAATACAATAAAGAACCCAGGAGGAGAATTGTTCCTAAAGAGTCATTGCCTCCTGAGGTGGTGAGGTCTGAATCCCTCCACATGAGAGGCCACACATGATCTAGACGAACGGTGATTTAGAATTCTAGATAAATCTTACGACCTCTTTTAACTCTGAAATTCAAAACCCAGTTTACCTAATACAAAATAGAACATTCACAAGCCAAAAAACAACTGCAGATTTTCAAGAGATCAAATTATAAAATACGTTTAAATCATACCAAACATACTAAAGTCTTTGTCAGAATTTTAAGTTCATTATTGTAAATATTAAATGTCATCAAGCAGTAGGTAATACAGAAATGTCAGTGAGAGAGAAGACTAGATTGCAAAGAGAATAGTAGTTAAACCCAAGAGGTGTCTTTTAGTCTAGTGGAGCCAGTAACACATGCCCTAATAACTCATCATAATGGAATTCCTGGACGTTCACATAGCAGAGGGGCCCAGAAGAGTGAACCCAGAGGCAGCCAAATTAATCACCAGGCCTCTCACAAAAGCTCTGTGCACTTACCCAGCATACAAAGAAGCTTTTTTGAGCTCTTAGAACTAAGGAATCAGCAAGAATGTGGGAGTTGCTGGGTTCTGAAGAATGTAATCTTCACAGTGTACCTTTTACAGATTTCTTGACTTCACTCCCTGCTATGGAATGCTTCTAGGTCTCTTGGGCCAAGGCGTCACCTACACTTAGTTTCTCCATCTGTTCTAAAAGTCAGTATACTAGCTGAGCAAGTTAGTTTCCTAGCTGGTTGGGAGGAACACTGACACTAACCCCCATGGGAGTGGAATGTGGCGAGCTTCATCAACATCTCCATGTAAACTGTGACCCAGAAGCATCAACAGCAGTTGATATACTAAAAGAAGACAGGCCAATAGCAGAGCCGCTTAAGTTTTTTCCCAGAGCAATATCACACAAAAGAAATGGTTTAGGCATAAATTCACATAGAATTAGTCACCTACCTCCACCCCCTCCTCCCACGATTCACACAGTGCCCCTTGGTGACTCAGTGTTACTCAGGTATAGCTCATGAATGCCAATGAGCAACACACTATGGCTCAAAAAAAAAATCCTCCTTGGCCCAGTACAGTCCTCCTTCTAGAGGTTTCTTCTTATTGATGATTTGGATGCAATCTACGGAATCTTAATTGCACATCAATAAAGAAAAAGAACCATTGGAAAATATCTTGTTGGCCATTTTCATTTCTTGAAGGTTATGTGATAAAAACAGAGGACCAGTTATAAAAACATTTATGCAGTCACTGTGTTCCACTATCAGAAATTAAAATGCATACTTTAATTTCATTATCCAAAGTAATATTCATCAAAAGGTCAAAAGCAAATGGAAGAGGAAGGGCTTTAACCCAAGGCTGCTATCTTGTACAAACAGCACCCTTGTCACAACCATGAGACCATGTCTTCTAATTCTAGAGAGAAAAGAATGCTGTAGTTAGGGCTAAGAGACCTGGGTTTGATAGCCAGCACAGCCAGAAGCTGCTTGGCCATTGTCAAGCAAGAGCTGCTCCTCCTGTCCACTGTTCTCAAAGCACTGGGTGTGACTCAAGCCAGTCAAATTCAGTTTACTAGCTTACATGCCAAAGAAAAATGTAATCTGCCTTACTGTATTTTCCTGCCATGATAACCTATGTAGTCCATAACGTTTGTATGTACTTCCTTGTGAGAGACGGTATAAAAGGTTCTGCCTCCCTTTGTTAGGGGAGCTTGATTTGAAGTATACACCTCCTTGCTCCTTGTCTGCATGCTTGCAGCAAACAGTCTTCCTCCCTCTTCACCTCAGTGTGTTTTTATTGATGAGAAGCTGCGGCAAGCAGGACTTGCTTTGGGTAACAGGTTCTAGTCTCCTTTCTGCCACTAAATGGCTACAGGCATTTTAGTAACTCACAAAACCCTTAGGGACCATGTTACCCCAGATTTACAATTCTGTGATTTATTATTACCCTACCACTCTTAAAAAAAAAAAAAAAATCACTTATCTACAAGCTCTAATTTCCCTGCTGTGGTAGACTTTACTACTGTCCACCAACATTCAATGCCCCTTCCTACAGGAGGATTATACTTCCCTAACCTGTTGATGGAAACCCCGGAGAAGCAGTGGCTCAGAGCTATGACTGCTAACTAAAAGCTTGGCAGTTCAAATCCACCAGGCTCCTTGGAAACCTTATGGGGCAGTTCTACTCTGTCCTATAAGGTCGCTATGAGTCAGAATCGACTTGATGGCAATGGGTTTGGTTTTGGTTTTTAATCTGCTGATTCAGGCATGGACATTTGATTTGCTTTGGACAATGAATTGTGAACAGAAATGTGTGTCACTTTTGGATACAGGCTTTGAGAGTCCATAGTTTCTCTCTTTTCCCTCAGCTATATGATTGTAAATGTCCTAGACAGGGGCTGCTCTGTCAGCTCAGCCTGGCTTCCAGAATGAAGATGACAAGGAAAAAAACTGTAGCAAACCCACAACGAGCAGGAAGCACAAATGAGAAATAAACCTTTGTTGTCCAAAGCCACTGAGACTTTGGGGTGTTTGTTACCACAGCAAAATCCAGCCTATCCTCACTGATTTACTTGCAACTGCCAAATCAGTAAGTCAGTATCTGCAAAAGATTTTGTGATCCAATTTTGGATTCGTTTCAGACCGGATATGTGCTAAAATATGTCTCTTGCAAAAATTAGGCATTTACTCAAAAGCTTTTTAAGTTGCCACTAAAAATAGGTTGACTGGCTAACCTGGGAATTCTGTAACAGTTGCTCTCTCTGCTTACTAATTACTATAGTATTAGTCAGAAAAGTCAAAAATACATAGTGCATCTGTTATGAGCAACAAAGTGAAACAGTAGCTATTCATAGCAAAATGAGCACTTAGGGAGGCCTGAGATTCTCATTCAGAGATAGAGAAAGAGTTTAGGGACATAGTACTACAACTATGTTAAAGTTATTGACAAGGTAAGTAAAAATACAAAAATTCCATTTAGAAATCGCTTTCTACAAACTATATATTCCATAACTACAGAGGGAATGAAACTTGATTTTTCTTTAACCTGAAGAGGCTTCTAAAATCCTATTTTGAATTCAAGTTGCCATAGAAACCATCATAATTACTGCATAATTTGGTGCACACAGCAGAACTCTATCTCACTGTTTCAACTTAAAGTAAAAAAGTCACTGCTCTGGTTTGAATCCTTTGATGAATCTCACAATTTGAAGCTAAAACATCTATAAAAAGGCTCATGACAGCGGCATTCCTTAAAACTTACACATTTTGCTCTCAAAGAGGTTGGAGCAATCGTCAACATGACTGTGACCCAGAGTCTGAAGCAAGGTCATGGTATGTCATGCATGGTACGAGGCCTGCACATCTATGCATACATGTCCAGGCATTAGAGAGGTTGGAAGAGATATATTTTATTTCTATCAACACTAATTGAGCTTTGGATAAACCACAAAACCTACTACATGGCCACTGGCAGTTTGAATCCACCAGGCATTCCTTGGAAACTCTATGGAGCAGTTTTACTCTGTCCTATATGGTCGCTATGAGTCGGAATCGACTTCACGGCAGTGGGCTTGTTTTTTTTTGGTTATACAAAGATAAAGAAGCCCTGGTGGCTCAGTGGTTAAGTGCTCGGCTGCTAACCAAAAGGTGGGTCAAACCCACCAGCCACTCCACGGAAGAAAGATACGTCAGTCAGCTTTCCATAAAGACTACCCTGGAAACCCTATACAGCAATTCTACTCTGTCCTATAGGGTCATTATGAGTTGGAATCGACTCAAAGGTAATAAGTTTGGTTTGGTTTGATACAAAGATAAGGTCCCTGTGTGACACAAAGGGTTAAGCACTCAACAATTAGCTGAAAAGTTGGTGGTTCGAAATTCACCCAGACAGACTTCAGAAGACAGGCCTGCCAATCTGTTTCCAAAAGGTCACAGCCTTGAAAACCCTTTGAAGAATTTCTACTCTGCACACATAGGGTCACCGTGAGTCAGAACGTACTCAGCGGTAATTAATAACAACAATACAAAAAATATGACCTTAATAGTACCTAACATTTACTATGTGCTTCCTGTTTTAAATCTTGTTCTCTATTAATGCAACAACCTAGAAGGTAGGTACTACAATCATCCACATTTTATAGATGGGGAAACTGAGGCACAAAGAGTTCACATAACTTGTCCAATATCATATAGTAGTTAGTGATAGAACTGGGATTTGAACCCAGGCAGTCTGTCTCCAGAGTCCGAACTTTCAACCACCAGGTTTTCTGCCTTTCTGGGCATCTCCAATTTGCAACAGTTTGGCCTCAGAAAAAGAGCACAAGTATAGTCCCCATTCCAGTAGTTCTCAAGCACTAGGGCCTACAAATAGTTGGAGTTGCTTAATGAAAATGCACATTCTTGGGTCCCACACCCAGAAATTCTGATTCACCATGTTAGGGGTGGAATCCATGCACTTGCATTTTGATAGCAGCCCTAGAGACTCTGACATAGGTGTTCCAAAGGCCACACTTTGAACAATAATGTCCTATCCAAAGTCAGCTAATGAACAATTGTAGAGAATGGCTAGGAAAAGAAAGACAGCCTTAAAAAAAAAAAAAAAAAAACCCTCTCAATAGGGAAAAACAGAAAATGAAAGTCCTAAAGCAATAAAGGAGGCCTGGTGGCACAACAATTAAGCGTCTGGCTGTGAACCAAAAGGCTGGCAGTTTGAACCCGCCCAGTGGTTCCACGGGAGAAAGATCCGGCAATCTGCTCCTGTAAAGATTACAGCCTTGAAAACCCTATGGGGCAGTTCTACTCTGTCACGTGGGATCGCTGTGAGTTGAAATTAACTCCACAACACCTAACAACAACAACAAAGCAACAAATCTCTTACACTGTATTGTTTGGAATTCTTCTCTGATCTCTGATCAGTCTATATTCTCTAATTATACACACAATTCTAAGAAATACAACTATTTCATTTTCAAGATCACAGAAAATTAGAAGCAAAATATACAGATAAGAGCCCTCAGACAGCAACGAGTGATGGCAGGTAGAAAGTGAGGAAGGAAGCAAAAGGAAAAAAAAGTTTAAAAATACAAATGTTCAAAGAAGCACTAAGGCCAGGCAGCATCAGTGTCAAGATCATGAGTCCTCCACACACTTCACATAAAGGACTATTTTCAGAGCATGATAAAAAATAATATTCCTGATGTTGAGCCATCCAAAATATAGGAGGAGAGTTAATGATTTATTATATTCTGCATACTACTTTAAAAGGCAAGGAAGGGTATCATAAATTTGAGGAAATAAAGGTCGTTTTCTCTTACTCATTATTCTGGAAATGTCAATTCCCATTTAAAATAGTTGAATCTATAAAGATTTGGGTGCTTAAAAGCTGGTTTATGACCATTCTTTCTCTCAGGCTAGAGAGATGCTAAGCAATTATTTGGGGGATGGGAAGACAAGGGGAAAAGGTTGGTGGGCAGTTAGGGCTTGGGGACTGGGGAAAGAGAATACACAGCCCACTATGTGTTTTGTTCTCTGCTGCCTAGAAAATGCATGTTGCATTGACAGTGGCACAATGACCAGACATTCACATTGAACAAAGACAAGCATTGTGTTGGTGCTAGCACTTGGGAGTATTTTTAACTAGAGTGCAGGTTTTTCAGGACACTTACCCAGATGGTAATTTTCAACCAGGCTCCTCTTTCCTTCCAATAAAATTGTATTATGGAAGTTATTTCAGGTCATTTCTGGTCACCTCTCTCCCTTAGGAGTATAATTGTATGGACAAATATCTTTCAATCCCAATTCTACCCCTGATAATCAGACTGATTCAAAAAATTAGATACATATGAGTGTAAGAAAAGAGATATAGAAAAATAAACAGAAATTATTCTCAGGTTTCAGTTCCCTAAATCTACCAGTGATAAAAAAAAAAAAAAATCAAAAACCAAACCTACTGCTGTCAAGTTGATTCTAACTCATAGCGACCCTACAGGACAGAGTAGAACTGCCCCATAGAGTTTCTAAGGAGCAGCTAGTGGATTCGAACTGCCGACCTGGTTAGCAGACAAATGCTTAACCACTGCACCACCAGGATAGCATAGCAGAATTGTTTAGTATGGTTTTAATGGGTGGATAGATGGGGAGTCCCTAGGTGGTACAAATGGTTAATGCACAAGGCTGCTAACCAAAAGCCTGGAGGCTTTAGTCTACCCAGAGGCACACTGGAAGAATGGGCAGGTGATCTACTGTGGAAAAAATCAACCATTGAAAACCCTATGGAGTACAGTTCTACTCTGATACTCATGGGTTGCCATGAATCAGAATCAAACTTGACAACAACTAGTTGGATGGGGGTGTGGAGGGATGAATAGGTGGGTGGGTGACTGGAATGATAGATGGATGAATAGGAAATGAAGGAAAAGCTTTTCTGATAATACAGAAGATGGTGTCTCCCTAGCAAAAAAACTACTGGGGACAAAAGTTCTACGTCCGTTTTGGTTTTGATGGGGTCAAGATGGTGGCTGGTATTCTCTTCCTTACCCTTTTAGGGTTTTTCATATTTGGGGCTCCCTGGTAAGAAATGATCTGTGACACAGCAATTCCACTCCCTATTAGGTGTACACCCAAGAGAAATGAAAACATATACCCACACAAGAGCTTATAAAAGAATACTCATGGCAGCATAAACCATAATGGCCAAAAGGTAAAGACAACCCAATGTCTATCAATGGATGAATGGATATACAAAATGTAGTATACCCATCCTATGGAATATTATTTAGCCATAAAAAGAAAGGGAGTACAACATGGGTGAATTTTGAAAATATTTTGCTAAAGGAAAGAAGTCTGTCAGAAATGACCACAGGGAGGCACAGTCAGACACACCATGCTGTCCCCTACAACAAAGACTGGAAAAACCAAGTGAAACAGATGCAAATAACAATCCTGGAACCCTGAACAACAAAAAAAGAAGGATAAAGAATTGAACTGAACACCGACTAAATGGAAAAACTGAACAAACACTGCAAACGAGGAGTAACACGGAACGGAGGGGCTCTGCCAGCCACTGCGGCTCAAGGTGGCCATCTTAAGACAAACCCAGTAGCGAACCTAGGTGAGGAGCACAGGGAGGCAACTTCACAGCATTCTCCTAAAAGGCAAATAAACTGTATAGACAAATCTGGAGAGAGGCAAGGTGAATGGTTCATGATCTGAATCTAAGGAAGGAAAACAGAGAAGGAATTTCAGGGATCCTGCCATCCACAGAGCAGGGAGGGAGCTAGGATCCAGAGCTAGATATACTCACAAGCGACAGTCCCTGATCTCTGGGGCAAGTGGCATGCATGAGGAGGTAGATGTCCAGAGTATCAGCAGGAAGTCTCCCACCTGACTGGACCCCAGGGACCCCCCACTCCTCACACCAGGTTGGGGGCAGGTCCTGACTGCTGGCTGCAGTGGACAAGAAGTGCCCTGGCACCCAGGTCTGCCAGCTGGAGGGGTGCACATCCCCTCCTCCCATCCTCCTGATCAGAACCAGCGGAGGGTCTCACACCTCAGCCACCCCACCTGACAGGAAACCATATCATGAGTCCATCCCCTCCCCACTACCCAGTCCCATCCACCACCCCCTCCTGCCCACCCAGCGAGTAGTAGTAGGCATGTTCACATGTGTGCTCTCACCCATCACCTACAACCACATCTGGGCTCGGTGAGCAGCAGTGACCACACACACCTGCCCGCCACAAGGGGTGGAGGCAGCACGACCATGCACATACCCACCCACCACTCACCTCCACTCCCCACCCATCAAGGGGCAGCAACTGCACATGCACACTCTCATCTGCCACCTGTACCCCACCCGACCTGGCAAAAGGCAGCAGCAGTGCAACCACACACATCTCCACCCACCACTCTCTCCCCCCTCCCCTTGTCTGACAAGAGGCAGTGGCAGTGTGACCCCACACGCACCTGCTCACAACTTCTTCCTCTTTTCCCTCACCCAGTAAGGGGCAGTAACTGTGTGCGCACACCCATCCACCACCTGTGCCCCCCTGGTTTGGCAAGAAGCAGCAGCGGTGCACATGCTGGCCCTCCACTCACTCCCCCGACTCAGTGAGAAGCAGTGCAGCACAACCATGTGCATGCCTACCCACTACTCACCCCTCTATCCAAAAAGAGGTGCCAACCGTGCCACCACCAGCCAGCCACACCTGCTGCCCCACACACTCACCGAATGCCACTTCCCACTCCTGTGCCACTGGACCAATGACAGATGGTGGCCAATGGCCACAAACTCACCCTCAGCTGCCCCACAAGACCAGCAAACAGAGACCTGAACTCACACACCCAGCCACTATCCCATCCACCCAGAGACAGCTGCCAAGTGTTCCAGTGTGGCCAGAGTAGCATGCCCATCCCAACTGCCTGGATACATCAAAACAAAACAAACAAAAAATCAGGACACAACAAATACACATAGAGTTAATAAATAAATAACACCTTAATGCCTCAGACAATAGACAATATCAAATCACCTAAAGAAGCAAGACAAGATGGTTCCAGCAAGTGATCAAAATAAAGAACAAGAAAATCTCCCTGAGGAAGAAGGAATTCAAAAGGCATATATATAGGGTCCTCCAAAAGATGAAGAAAGAGATCAAGAAAAATACAGACAAAACACTATAGAATTCAGGAAAACAATACAAGAACAAAACAACAAAATAGACATTTCAAAACCATACAAAAACAGTAACTAGAAATTCAGAAGATTAACAATAAAATTTCAGAAATAGACAACTTAATGGTATGACACAGGAGAAGAATCAAGTCAATGGAAGACAAAATCAGTGAAAAAGAAGACAAATCCCATAAGACTAATTTGTTTTAGTTAGTCAGAAAAACAACAATCAGAAAAAAAGAATGAAGAAAAATGAAGAAACCCTAAGAGTCATGTGGGACACTATCCAGATGAATAATTTACACACAATCAGAATTCCACAACAAGAGGAGACAATAAAAAGCAGAGAGCGGATTTTTGAAGATTTGCTGGCAGAACACTTCTCTAATATCATGAAAGATGAGAAGATATACATCCAAGAAGCACAATGAACCCCAGGATAAATTCAAAAGAAAATCACCAAGACATATCATAATCAAACTTTCCAAAACCAAAGACAAAGTAAGAATCCTGAGAGCAGCTCAGTAAAAATGAAAGATCACCTACACAAAGGAGCCAATAAGACTAAGCTCTGATTTCTCAGCAGAAACCATGCAGGCAAGAAGGCAATGGAACAACAGATATAAAACACTGAAAGAAAAAAACTGCCAACCAAGAACTACATATCCAGAAAAACTGTCTTTCAAATATGATGGCAAAATAAGTACATATCCAGATAAAAAGAAACTAAGGGAATTTGTAAAAACCAGACTAACCTTACCAGAAATATTAAAGGGAGTCCTTTGGACAGAGAACCAAAAACATAAGACAACAACCTGAGATTAAGACACATGACAGCATCAGCCAGATACCAAACCAGATAAAGAATCCTCAAAAATAAAACAAAGTTACACTGGGAGCAGGGAATGAGAGACATCGATCTGTAAATGATGACAACTTCACAACAAAAAAGGGGACTAAATGCTGAACTATAGAACTTCCATATGAAGAAGCAGTCAACGTGCTATCAAGAAATAAAAAAAAAAAAAAACTGCTTTAAACATAGGAAGATAAAGTTAGCCTTCAGGGTAACCAGAAAGAAAATTAACAAGCCTGCTCATAAAATAAAAAAGAAGAAAATCATGAATACTCAGTAAACACAAAATCAACAACAATGAAGCCAATAAAAGAAAGTTCACAAACAAAAAGAATTCAGCACAGAAAATTATGTGGAACAAAGAAACTGTCAATACTACAAAAAGAAAAAAAAAAACATAACAAAATGACAGCAGTGAATTCATACCTATTGATAATAGCACTGAAGGTAAATGGTTTAAATGCACCAGTAAAGAGACAGAGAGCGGCAGAATGGATTAAAAAAACATGACCCATCAATACACTGTCTACAAAAGACACACCTTAGACACAAAGATATAAATAAACTAAAAATCAAAGAATGGAAAAAAATATCAAGCAAACAGTAACCAAAAAAGAGCAGGAGTGGCAATATTAATCTCAGATAAAATAGCCTTTAAAGCAAAATCCACAATAAAAACAAGGAAGGACATTATATAATGATTAAAAGGTCAATCCACCAAGATGACAGAAACCACCAGTTGCCATGGAGTCGATTCTGACTCATAGCAACCCTATAGGACAGAGTAGAACTGCCCCACAGAGTTTCCAAGGAGTAGCTGGTGGATTCAAACCACTGACCCTTTGGTTAGCAGCCTGAGTTCTTAACCACTGCATAATCAGGCCACTCCCGAAGTTCACGTTTCAGCCAAATATTAGACAGGCCTACAAAACAAACAATAGTACCCATAAGGAACATGCTCCTTAGAACAATCAAGTATATGAGACCAAATGGGCAACTCTTGCTCAAAAGCAAAGATGAGAAGGCAGGAAAATCGGACGAATGGAAACAGGGAACTCAGGGTGGAATGGGGGAGAGTGATAACACATTGTGCGGATTGCAAACAATGTCACAAAACAATTTGTACATAAATTACTGAATGTGAAACTAATTTGCTCTGTGAACTTCCACCTAAAGCACAATAAAAAAAAAAAAAAGACCACATACTATATAATCCCAAGCATATAACGATCCAGCACAGGTGAATAGGGATAGAAAGTAGATTAGTAGTTTCTTAGGGCTGGGGGATGGGAGGGTAGGGAAGTATTGGCCAAAGGGTAGGGAGGTGATGGCCAAAGGGTACGGAGTTTCTTTTTAGGTGAAGAAAATATTCTAAAATTGACTGCGGTGATGTCTGTACATATCTGTGAACGTAAATTATATTGTTAAGAAAAAAAGGGAACTGGTCTGGACTCAGAAGCAGGGAGGGATGTCTATACTCCTAGGAACAGAGACCTACAAATGGCCCCAGAAATTGTCCTTGGAACTGTAATCTTTCAATATTATAAGTATTCTGGTTGCCTCTCACACATCTTCCTCTTGGTTTCAAAGGCAAGGAGAAAATGGAAGGCCTCCTTTATGTACAGGAGTAAAAAAAATATGCCATGTACATACACTGCCCTACGGAAAACTAGAACTTGTACAATAGGTATAACCAAGCAGCAATAATGGAAACAGATATTAAGGAAGCCATTATACAAATGGGATTACAAACTTCATCCAGGAATAATGTGGGAAAGTAAGAATATCAGTTAAACTTAAGAAAAGGAAAATAAATTTGGATATGACATGAAAAAAGAAGTAAGGTAAAAAGATGAACGATCTTAGCAACACCCAGTAACACAAGTTTAACCACGGTCACGTCTACTACGTAATGCGACTATTTCAATGTCATACTTTACATTGAGCCTGCTCAAAGAGGGGGATGGTTCTGTTTGGAAGACGTAACTAATAAACTGTGATTACTTGGATGGTGGCACGAACAGACTATTTTGTCTCTGGCCTCCCAAAGACACCTAGAGGAAAGTAGAATGGTTCAAAAATAATGATTTGGTATGACTTATATTTCAGAATATAAATGGATGAGTTTGTCCAAAGAAAATGTAGAATGAGAGTGGGATCAAGGAAACTCGAAAAATTAAAAGCCAAGTGGTTGAAGAGGAGCCAACTAAGGAAAAAGCAGTAAAAGGGGGTTGGAACAGGGTCAGGATAGAGGGATGTCTCAGAAGCCAAGAGTGAGGAGGATTTGCAGAAAGGCAAAATGCTCCAGAGTGGATAAGTGGCTGTCTATGGAGTCATGGAATCTGGCAGTTCAGTTATGATGACTTTTCAGTATATTTCAATATACAGTGATGGAGACAAGCAAAGTGCTTCTATCTCAGTAGTGAATTGGACATGAGAAAATAAAGGCAGTGAATAAAGAATTACTCTCCCAAGATGTAAGATGGCAAAAAAAAAAAAAAAAAAACCCTTGCCATCAAAACAAACCCAGTGCCATCGAGTCGATTCCGACTCAGAGCGACCCTACAGGGCAGAGTAGAACTGCCCCATAGAGTTTCCAAGGAGCACCTGGCAGATTCAAACTGCCGATCCTTTGGTTAGCAGCCATAGCACTTAACCACTACACCACCAGAGTTTCCACCAAGTTGGCTGCAACTTATGGCAGTGGTTAAGAGCTCGGCTGCTAACCCAAAGGTCAGCAGCTCAAATCCACCAGTTGCTCCTTGGAAGCCTTATGGGACAGTTCTATGCTGTCCTAATAGGTCTCTATGAGTCGGAATCAGTTTGACCACAACGGGTTAGATGGTAAAAAAAAAAACCAAACCCACTGCCGTTGAGTCGATTCTGACTCATAGAGACCTATTAGGACAGAGTAGAACTGCCCCATAGAGTTCCCAAGGAGCACCTGGGGGATTCGAACTGCTGACTTTTTGGTTAGCAGCCGTAGAACTTAACCACTACACCACTAGGGTTTCCTTAGATGGTAAAGGAAGAGAGAAATCCAGCAGCAGCTTGAGATGAAATTACAGGAAGTTTTTTTAATTCTTGTTTTGATTTCACAATGGGTATATTTATTTTATTATTACATTTAAGTTCTGCTACAGCCAGAAGAGAAGTTCCCAGAGTTCCCAAAGATTAAGAGCATAACCAATGGTGATAATTAACAGATGAGACACTGATGACAGGGTTGGGGAATCGAGAGTGCATCTGGGGGAGAAAGCCCTGGAAAGGAAAGGACAGAAGCATTTCCTCATCGGAAACACTGGAAGAAGGCAAAAGCCTATACTGGGGCACTTAAAGTGTGTTTTATATAAATGTACATATTTAATCCTCCATCGGTGTCTGTGGCTTGCCCTCAAAACTAATGCTCAAAATAACTCTGAGACATTGAAACAATTGTTTTTCAAGTTATGCTCTGCATCTTCTACTTAAGAAGGCCGCAAAACACATAATTCATTTTAGAATAATTTCAAATAAAATAATAAATTGGGCACTTAAAGGAGTTAAAACTTCAAGTAATGAGGAATGTTGGCCTTTAGACTACCGAAGTTTGACTTAATAAAAACAGGGGTATTGATTGCATCAATCCGTGCTCCCATGACATTTGATTCACCTAGAAATATCAATAGGCTATGGGTGCAAATAAGGTGAAAAGTCTCTTAACATGAAAATGTTTTCCTTGAGAGAATATTGTCAAAACTTATGAGAATATTTGACATCCCTCAAAATATTAAAACGAAGCCTATTTCCCCTTCTCATACTTTTATATGTAAATAGGCGATGCCTGATCAATGCAAAAATACCACTAGATTTAAAGACATCACAGAATTAGAGACGACTCACAGGGAACTAGACAGTGAATCTTAAATACGAATGGAAGAAAAGTAAAAAGCTAAAGTAACCTGACTTTTTTCTTCTTTCATTCAATTTTCACCTCTTCAGAATAAACCAAAAACCCAAACCCATTGCTGTCGAGTCGATTCTGTCTCATGGCGACCCCACGAGTCTTAAGAATAAATAGAGCTTATTCTTTTAACTGGAGCCCTGGTAGTACAGTGGTTAAGAGCTCGGTTGCTAACCAAAAGGTCGGTAGTTCGAATCTACCAGCCACGACTTGGAAACTCTATGGACAGTTCTACTCTGTCCTATAGGGTCACTATGAATCAGAATTGACTCAACGGCAGTGGGTTTGTTGTTTGATTCTTTTACCTTGCAGGACATTGGCTTTTTACATGTAGTCCTTCCTGAAAGGATTTTCTCTATTAGAACATGTATTTAAAGTTAAGACTGTGTGCATTCCAGAAACATAAGCCCTTTATCTTCAAACATGTCATTCTGATGCAGTAGCAAAGGTTCCATGGGAAAACTGGCAATTTCTCAAAAAGTTAAACACTGAATTACCATATGATCCAGCAATTCCACAACGAGGTACATACCTAAAAGAATTCAAAAGAGGTGTTTAAGCAAACACATGTTCGTGGAGTACTGTTCACAATAGCTAAGAGGTGGTAACAGCCCAAATGCCTCTCAATGAATAAATGAATAAACAAATTGTGGTAAATCCCTACAATGGAATATTATTCGGTTATAAAAAGGGATGCATTACTGATACATGCTACAACTTGAATGAACCCTGAAAACATCGCTAAGTAAAGGAAGCCAGATACAAAGGTCACGTGTTGCATGATTACGGAGTATCCGGAAAGGTAAACCCACAGAGACAGAACACAGGTTGGTGGTTGCCAGGGCCTGGGGAAGGCAGGAATGGGAGCAACCGCTCCATGGGCAGTGTTCCCTTCTGTGGTAATGAAAATCTTTTGGAACTAGACAGAGGTGATAGTTATGCGACATTGTGAATGAGCTAAATGCCACTGAATTGTTCTCTTTAAAATGGTTAATTTTATGTTATATGAATTTCACCTGAATTAAAAAAAATTTTTTTTCATAAAGAAAAAAAAAACATGATTACAAACAAGTCCCCTCACAAACACAGGGGGTACCCATGAATCAACCACATAAACTCAAGGGAAACAAAGACACTCTCAACTACTCTTTGGCACCTGCTGATTACCTGCTCTTCTCCTCTCCAAACGCCCTTGCACCATCTTCACCCACAGACACCACTCAAACGACTACTCTTGCTTTAATTCCTAAAAATAAGCCCAGTTTATTTTTCACCATTCACTTTATGAAACACACACCGGTCCGTGGCCCTAAAAGAGGAGCTGTGGAGGCCATGTGAAAGCCAGTAACTATTTTACAAAGAACACAACTAATGCCTCAAATCATACAAAAGCAAAGTACTTTGGAGTGCTTTGCAAAAAGCAATTAATTAGGTCCGAGTGCAATATACTGGGTAAGTGCAATATAAAAAAATGAGCAGTAATCAGGAAAAATACCTATTGCTACAATTTTTCTAAAACTTCCTTGTTTCAGAACCAGGAGCTGGACAAGAAGTACAACTTCTTTCCAAAAAGGTGTCAGCATATCATAGATCTCCATTTCTTTAATATGCTTGATGTGTGTATATGAAAGCATGGACTTTAATGACCCTCAATCTCTACGCCTGTTTTGGTATTCCCTGCAGAGTCACACAATTATTTCCTACACTTAGATGCTTGGTTTCATTTTTCCCTTAATGAAATAACATGAAGCCAAAGAGTCACAGAAAGTATAATGTCCTGCTGGAATCTGCACCACCCCCATCATCTATGATGTTGTTGCCATAATGCACTGGAGATCATGCACAGAACTCACAACTGTGTTCCTTAGGACCCAGGTGATTAAAAAGAAATTCAGGCTCTTTTGAGGTTGTTTCAATTTCTGTTTTTTTGACAGTGTTTACAGTGAAGGACCAAGGAGGAGAATTTTGCATCTATGGCCTTGCTGCTGAGCGTATGCCCCTGGGAAAGTTGGGGAGATTCAAGAAAATCAAAAGTGAAATAACTTTGGACAAAAAGTATGAGAAAAGGGAAAGGGCTCTGGATAAAGGCCACTATAGAAAGGAGTGAGGCGGGTATAATATTGGCACTTCATACTAATTCCTGGGATTATGTTAATATAGCTTTCCCTCACCAAAGCAGTTGGCAATCTGTTTTGGAAAAAAAACACTTGAGCATATTACTCAAAGATTGAAAGAACTTCTGTTATCACAAAACCAAAGAGAGAACCTCTAAAAGCATAGATGGGGCCCTGGCGGCACAGTGGTTAAGAACTTGGCTACTAACCAAAAGGTTGGCAGTTCGAATCCAACAGCTGCTCCTTGGAAATCCCATGGGGCAGTTCTACTCTGTCTTATAGGGTTGTTATGAATAGGAATCAACTTGACGGCAACAGGTTTGGTTTTTTAGTTTAAAAGCACAGGTAAGTTAGAACTGAGCCTAAGAGGCACACGTACAGACACCTGTTTGCCATGGCGACACCTGACATTTAAGACAAAGAAGCACAAGGAATGGATAAGAATAAAACCAAAAATGCAAACCCATTGCCAACACATAGTGACCTTTTGGAAATCATAGAGTTTGCAAGGCACAGAAGCAGATTGCCACATCTTTCTGCCATGGAGAGGCTGGTGGGTTTGAACTGCCAACCCTTTGGTTAGCAGCCAAGTGCTTAACCACTGGGCATAAAAAATATATATATATAAAAAAAAATATATAAGGGTACGTAAAATGCGAGGACATTCTCACATGGTTAGTGTAACTGTAACAACTATTTAACAGTTCAAGGTGAATTTATAAAAATACAAAGTGGCTAAATATGAATATTTCTAGACACTGGTTTTGTAATCATTTAGCCCATGATGGTTACTTTTCATTACTTTTTCTTGTCCTTTTCTCTTATATTTAAGCAGCTTCCATAAAACCCTTACATAGAGAACACTGTAATTTTCTTATTAGATAAACCAAACCCAGTGCCATGGAGTTGATTCCGACTCATAGCGACCCTACAGGACAGAGTAGAACTGCCCTATAGAGTTTCCAAGGAGCACCTGGCGGAATCAAACTGCCGACCCTTTGGTTAGCAGCCATAGCACTTAACCACTACGCCACCAGGGTTTCCTCTTATTAGATAGTCCTAAAAAACGGCATTACATGTTATTTTAGCTTTGAACTGTGAAATAAAGAGGTGAGAAATATTTGCCTCTATCACTGCTCATTAATTTAGCATTTCAACTATGACTGGTATCATCGTGGCTTTCCCCATAAGTCTATCATTAAACACAACTGGATGGTACTACACCCTTAGTGACCTGTCATTGTTTGTAACAATACAATAGGCATCATTCACTTAAAAATTGCAAAACCAGAAACCTAAAAAAAAAAAAAAAAGCATAGTATTAATTTTCAACCAATTAGTCATCTTCACTAATTTATTTGCAATCACTAACTTTGTTACGGCTAGACCAGGAAGTAAACCGCAAGTTTTACTGTTCTCCCAAACCTACTCTGCCTTTAAAACCTCTAATTTCACTATATAAATTAAACACGAAGTCTTTACTGAAAACAGAGGCAATGGTTCAAAGGATATATTTTTACCTTTACACCATAAAAAGTGCAATAGTGCAGACTTTTTTTTAGAGCTTCGAGTCTAGGAATGGTGGGGTGGAAACCAAGAAAGCCAAGGACATTTTCTGCAAATGCTGCCTAAGTGCCTACTCCAATCTATTTTATTCCAGATGCAAGCATGAACTGCATTAGCTGGTATCCAATGGCCTGTACTAAATGCATATGGAAGAGCAGAAAGGAGAAAAATATGCACTGTACTGTAAATTCAAAGGAAGTGGCTGTCAAAGTAAAAGGAGAATTGCTCAAGGGCCAGATTAAAAATCCAGGAGTCCAGAGCCTTTCAAATGCTCTATGAGGTACAGAAAATATTTTGTTATTGTAATTCCAGAATTTCTCATTTAACACATTTGGCAAAGTACACAATAGGAAAATAAACTTCAGGAAACTGAACTTCAAAGAAGGCATCGTTTCAATCATCGAAATTGGATGTAGTTTTAAAGAAATAGTGCCCCCGTGTGGTTTTTGACAAGATCTCAGAAAGTGTTTACAGTTAAGCTTGTTACACAATGTAACAGTAAATTTTCCCTGTGTGCATTTTTTGTTTACATTTGTTTGGAAAGGTGATTATAGCTGTGCCTACAACGTTGTAAAAAATATAAGTACATGCCAAGAGCCGCATTTAGAGTAGGAAGTGTAGTGTTTCATAAAGAGGAGCATCTGAGGCTAGAACAGCTGGACACATCTGGAGGGCACAGGGCCTAGGGTGTCACAGGCCTCTTAGCGTGAGTGCCTGTAGAGCTTCCTGGGAGTCATCAGAGGCGAACTTCCACACTGACTGTCCTATCGGTAACCAGTCCCCGTGCTCTGCCTTTTTTCCTGCTGTGAAAGAACCACGCAAGCTCCCTCTACTCCTGCACTGGATCTTAGCCACCGAATGCGCTCCAGCAGTTCTCCCTCCTCTCTCCTGAATCATCAGTTTTTCTTTTCCACTGGATTATTCCTATTAGCATCAATTTATAAATATGCTATCATAAAAATCCCTCTCTTGGCCCACTGCTCCCTCCAGTTAGCACCCCATTTCTCCACTCCCTTTTACTGCCACATTCCTTGAAGAAGTTGCCGATATTAACTGACTCCAATTTCAATCTTCCCACTCCAATGGGAACCCACTGGACCTAGTCCCATAAGGCTTTTTTGCCCACCACTCCACCAAAACTGGCTTTATTAAGGTCACCTATGGCATCCATGTGGCTAAATCGGAGAGTGAATCTCAGTCCTTGTTTAACTTGACACACTGACAAGCACTGACACAGTTGATCATTCCTTCTTCCTTAAAAAAACTTTCTTCTTTGGCTTCCAGGCACCTCCTCCTACTTTTCTGGCCACTCCTCAGACTCCTTTGCTGGATCCTCATCTCCCCAATCTCTAAACTAGTGGTTCTCAACCCTGGCTGTTATTAGAATCACTCAGAAAGCTTCAAAAAGATACAGATGCCAGAGCTCACTCCAGTGATTGTGATGTAATTGATCTTGGGAGGTTCCCAGGCATGAGGGGGCTATGAAGATGCCCCTAGTCAATTCCAATACTCCAAGGTTGAGAATCACTGCTCTACATGCTGCAATGATGGTCAGCTCAGTTCCCTTTTCTGTCTACACTCACTCTCTCAGAGATTGCAGTGAATTTCGTGGCTTTAAATACCTTTTACAAGCTGATGTCTTAGTTTGGGTTCATCTGAAAGCAGAACCTGAGACAAGGTGCTAGGTGCAGGTAGTTTATTCGGTAAGTGATTCCATGAAGCAGGGGTGAGGGAGTCTGGAAGACGACAGAGAGGAAGGAGAAAAACCAATGTAAATGTGTTTTCAAGGTCACTGATATGGGCAGTAGGGGTTCAGGTCTGCAGAGAAGTATACTGAAGCCCTCCGAGGATGCTGGAGCATTTACCCACTTGTTTTGTGTCCCACTGGCAGAGTGTGCCCAGGCGGCACTAACTCCCTTACGCTTCCAGGCTGCAGTGAGCTTCTCAGAAAGCCAGGGATCAGAGAGTAAAAAGACACAGTATGCATTTGAGATGAGACCCTGTTAGCACAAGGTGAGTCCAAGCTCACAGGATCCGAGGGGCACCCAAGGTGTGTGCCACAGCTAATACCTCCAAAATGTATATACCCAGCCCCAACCTTCCTGTGAACTCACTTATCTGACTTGAATTTTTAATGTTGTTCTTGTTAGATGCCACTGAGTTGATTCCGACTCACAATGACACCACGTGACAGAGTAGAACCGCCCCACAGGGTTTTCTTGGCTATAATCTTTATGGAAGCAGATCACCAGGTCTTTCTCCTGCAGAGCCGCTGGGTGGGTTGAAACTGCCAACCTTCCAGTTAGCAGCTGAGCACTTAACTGTTGCACCACCAGGGCTCCTCTGGCTTTTTAATAGGCATGACAGGCTTAAAAAATCCAAAGCAAAGCTCTTTATTGACCCCACCAGACCTGCTCTCATGTTCTTCAAGAAATGTGGCCCCATTTTCACCTAAAACAAAATAAAATGTTTTTAAAAATTTAAAAAAGAAAGAAGAAATGGGGACCCTCATTCTTTCAACTGTTTAGGCTAAAGATCTTCAAAGCCATCCTTGACTTCTTACTTTTTCCCACTCTCCACATTCAATCTATCATCAAATCCTATTGACTCTACCTTCAAAATATATCTGGAATCTGACCACTTCTCACCTCCCATCTCCACAGCCCTGGTCCAAGCCATCATCTCTTGCCTGGATTATTGCTATGCCCTCTTGCCTGCTCTCTCTGCTGCTACCCTCCCTTCTCCCATTAAATCTACTATCAATTCAGCAACCAGAGTGATCCTGTTAAAACATATGAGAGAATATGTAACTCCTCTGCTCAAAACTCCCCAATGGCCTCCCTTCTCACTCAGAGTAACAGCCAAGGCCCAGACAAGGACATCTTAAGCATGGCGTCATATAACCGGCCGTGTCCTCTTAGTCCACATCTACTACTCTCCCTTTTGCTCATTCCATTTCAGATCTGCTGGCTTCCTTTTTTCGCTCCATAAGATACTGCCTCAGGGCCTTTGCACTTGCTGTAAACTCTGCTTGGAACCCTCTTTCCCCGTTTAATCACTTGTCTCCCTCCCTCAGCTCCTTCAGGTCTTTACTTAAATGTCACCTTCTTAGTGAGTCCTTTTCCTGTCAATTCCATTTAAAATTGTAATTCTTTTCTGACTTTATTTTTTTCTTCCTGGTGCTTACCACATTCTAACATAGTATATATTTTCCTGATTTATCTTGTTTATTTTTGGTTTCTCATACTGCTATTTAAACTTCTTGAGGGCAGAGATTTTGGTCCATTTTGTTCTTTGCTGATCCCTAGTACCTAGAACAGTGCCTTGCATATAGTTCTATTATTATCTCCATGTAACATATAGAAAAAAATGTGTATGCAGAGAATAGTTGAGTAACTTGTCCAAGTGATACAATTAGTAAGCAGCTCAGATATCAACCCACACATATCTGATATCAAAATGTTGATTCTTAATCACTAGAAAATACTGAGGCTAATAGCTAATCCCCAAGATTAATCACCTCTCTAAATCTTTTGGGAAAGAAATGCCACTCTGACAATGAAGCCAGGGTAGATGAATTTACCTTGAGAAAGAAGAATCCACTTAGTGACGTGAAAGCCACAGATGAGAAGGAACAGAGAAGAAATGTCTCAAAGGAGAAGGGTCAGAGACATGGCCAGTCACCAGGATTCATGCCACACCATTCTTTTTGCAAATATGTATTGAGATCCTCCTGTTACCCAGCATACTTCTCAGCCCTGGGAATCATGTGGTAAACAAACCAGATAAAGCCCTTCGAATCTAGTGGGGGAGACAACAATAGGCTAGATACACCTTTAATATAAAATCAGGTAGTGACAAATGGTGGTCAGAGAAAGCCTCCTCATAATGACGAGGCTGACTCCATTTTGGATGTTTGACTGTTGACATCTTTCAAGCCTCATCCTTCCCTTTTCCCCTTGTGCCCCACCTCAGGGTGTATGGATAAGAAAAGCCCAACCTCTGGCTTTTGTGGGAAGTTCAAATCACACAAGCACAGCCCCAGCCCCACTCCCTAGACCAAACCAAACCCCATTGCTTGCTGTTGAGTTGGTTCCAATGCATGGCGCTTAACCACTGCACCATAAAAGGCAACACCAGCTGCTCTCTCAAGCCATTTTCAGACCTTCTTGGAGCCTGTCCTGCACAGTTATGTGCTTGCTTGTTCCACTTATATGTTTTGGGTAGTTGTAATTTTGTAATGCAACTTTTCCCAAGTGTACCCTTTACTAGCCTGGAGGTTACAATGGCAGCAAACAAATTAATAACCTTTGGTTCAGTGTCCACCATCCAAATCTCTGGAATGCCCAGTCGTAAGTTATTTCTTTTAGTTTAAAGGGAATTCTTTTAGTTTAAAAGGAATAAAGAGATTTATTACTCACAAATCGAGGTGTTCTGGAGAGAGAAGGACAGGCTCCAAGCAGGTCTGAAAATGACTTGAGACAGCTGGGAAGGGCAACTGGCTTTGGCTTTTACTGGCAAAAAGCCAGGCCTCCTGATGTTCAGTTTAAGGTTCTTTTCCCTAAAACACATTGGATCAAAATGTACTTCACTGGAATGTGCAGCTAACTGCCTCTATGAGCTGCCTCCTTTGCTATGAGACCAGAACTGGGTGGTGCCCGGCTACCATTACTGAACATTTGGATTAAAAAAGCCACAGAAGAATCCTGATCAAAAGGGGTAAAAATGTAGAACAGAACTTAAAATTCTCATGGAATCCAGACTCTTTGGAGGCATGGAGGCTGGACGAACCCCTAAAACTACTGCCCTGAGATAAGCTTTAAGCCTTAAACTAAATACTCCCTGAAGTCTTCTCAAAACCAAACAATAGCTTAGATTAATCAGTAAAGAATGTCTACTTTGAGCATTGTGCTCTTTTAAAGAACTATCTATATGGGTTCAAATTAACAACAGCAACTTGAAAGGTTAGATAGTGTCTTGGTTATCTAGCATTGCTCTAACAGAAATACCAAAAGTAGATGGCTTTAACAAAGAGAAATTTATTTTCTCACAGTCTAAGAGGCTAGAAGTCCAAATTCAGGGCGTCAGCTCCAGGGGAAGGCTTTCACTCTCTGTCAGCTCTAGAGGAAGGTCCTTCTCATTAATCTCCCCCTGAACTAGGAGTTTCTCCACGCAGGAACCCCAGGTCCAAAGGATATGCTCTGCTCCTCGTGCTTCTTTCTTGGTAGTATGAGGTCCCCCTGTCTCTCTGCTCGCTTGTCTGTTTTATGGCTCAAAAGAGACTGGCTTAAGACACTATCTGACCTTGTAGATCTCATCAATAAAACCACCACTAATCTATCTCATTACATAATAGTGATAGGATTCACAACACGTAGGGAAGGCACATCAGATGGCAAAATGGTAGGCAATCATATAATACTGAGAATCATGATCTAGCCAAGTTGACAGATATTTTTGGTGGACACAATTCAATCCATGACAGATTGGAAGCTTAGGGGGCAGTGAGATTATGTAATGAGAGGAACAATTTGAAAAAGGAGGGTGAGAAAGGTTGCATAACTTGAAGAATGTAATCAATGTCACTGAATTGTACATGCAAAAATTGTTGAACTGATGCAGGTCCTGCTGTATATATTTTCAACAACAACCAAAAATTAAATAAATAACTCTTAAAACTGTATTTCACAGTCCACAGAAATGAACAGCTAACTTGCCAATATTGAACGTGGTAGTGAATCTAACTCAGTGGGTCATACTTTTAGGGATGCCATAATGAATTACAAATTTCCTTAGGATAGTAAATAAAGACTATTTTAACAACAGAGGACTGAGATGATTTAATAAAACTTAATTTTTAATAATAGGGATTTCAAAAAATCGTAACGCATTTTCTCTTTCCACAGAAGGTTTCCATGTGCTTTATATCTGTCTACCTCAAAAACTATTTTTCTTATTTCTGGTGGAAGACTAATAAGCAGGTCAAACAATAACAACTAACACAGAACTCACTGGTTTACATGTATTAACTAATTTAGTCCACACAATACTGTGAAGTAGAGCCATTATTATCCCCCTTTATAGATGAGAAAACTGAGGCAGCATAACTTGACCAATGCAACACAGCTGTCAGCACCAGGATTTAAACACAAGAAGTCTGATTCTGTAGCTGCTATACTACACAGCATCTCTACACCCCATCACAGCAAGCTTTAAGGGTCTGACTCACCACTTACATCATATTTGAATTATGTTGAATAAACTGCTACTTGAAATAAATAGCTCAGGCATATTTGACATATTTGAAATTTTTTCTGCACTGGAAATCAGTCCTGGAGTTTCATTTCCCCTGTATAATCAGGGCACTGACTACTGTATGAGAAATCAGTGTTGCTAAGACAGGTTGAATGATCTTTGTTAACATAAACACCCTAGAAAAATAAGTATGTACAATGGACTTCAAGTCAGTCCCCCTTTGTACAGAGACTTAATTTATAAATACTCATTAAATCTCTAAATTGCCTCACGTCTTTTCCACATATATCACAAGGCTATAAACTGCTTGAAGGCTATAAACTGTCTCCTATTTATTTCGAGTCCCCTTTGAGCCCCCTTCTCCCCACCCCCACTCTCCAATACAATCTACACTGGGGGGTCAGTAAATAATACAGACTGCGATCACAGCTACATAAAGCCTTATTACTCCTGCTAAATCACAGGAGGAATTTTGGTCCAAAAATGATGTTAAGGATTGATTCAGTGTGTTTACTAAATAGTCCAACTGCCATTCAGTAAGAGACATTGAAAACACACGAAAACCAATGATCCTCTGAAAACGTGTGATGTTGTGCTTTAAAGGAACAAAAGATACGCAAGTCGACACTGCACGATACATTTATTAAGCTGTAAATTGTGCTTTCACACTCATTTATTTGGGGTGAAAAAAATGTAATATTCACTGGCTAAATACAGTAACACAAAATTTTACATCCTCCATGATAATACACTCCTACTGTTACAGGCAACCATGTAACTTACTATGTGTCCTGACTAATAGGTTTATATTGAGCCCCAAAGAGAAACTACAGTTTTGTTTGTATTTTTTCCAAGTTGGCAGGTACAACCTGTTCCAAATGGAAAGTCTGATCAAGAACTTAGAAAACTTAGGTAATTTAAAAAGCATTTTTACTAAATGGAAAATTGGCACATGTAAAACCCACAAAGTTGATAAAAAACCATGTTTAAAGAATTTGAAAATTAATCTCGCTTCTAAAATATTATTGAGTCAATTAAAATAAATTTGTAATTAATAACTACCTAATAACTGACAGACCCCTACATGTTTGCCAGTTTGTCGTACTGTGGGGGCTCGTGTGTTGCTGTGATGCTGGAAGCTATGCCACTGGCTTTCAAATACCAGCAGGGTCACCCATGGTGGACAGGTTTCAGCTGAGCTTTCAGACTAAGATGGACTAGGAAGAAGGACCTGGTAGCCTACTTCTGAAAAGAATTTGTCAGTGAAAACCTTATGAACAGCAGCAGAACATTGTCTGATATAGCGCCGGAAGATGATCCCCTCAGGTTGGGAGGCACTCAAAAGATGACTGGGGAAGAGCTGCCTTCTCAAAGTAGAAAACAAACAAACAAACAAAAAGCATTGCTGTTGAGTTGATTCCGACTCATAGCAACCCTATAGGACAGATTCGAACTGCCAACCTTTTGGTTAGCAGCCGTAGCTCCTATCCACTGTGCCGCCAGGGCTCATCAAAGTAGAGTTGACCTTAATGATGTTGTTGGAGTTAGGCTTTCAGGATTTTCACTTGGTGATGTGGCACAACTCAAAATGAGAAGAAACAGCCGCAAACATACATTGATAATTGGCACGCGGACTGTATGAAGTACAAAAGTGGGACAATTGAAAATCATCAAAAAACAAATGGAATGCATAAACATTGATATCCTAAGCATTAGTGAGCTGAAACAGACTGTTCTTGGCCTTTTTGAATCCATCATATGGTCTACTGTGCCAAGAATGACAACTTGAAGTGGAATAGTGTTGCGTTCACAATCAAAAAAAAATTTCCAAAGTCTATCCTGAAGTACAACGTCAGTGATAGGATAATACCCATATGCCTACAAAGAATACCCATTAATATGACTATTATTCAAATTTATGCACCAACCGCTAAGGCCAAAAATGGAGAAAGTGAAGATTTTTACCAACTTCTGCAGTCTGAAATTGATCGAACATACAATCAGGATGCATCGATAATTACTGTTGACTGGAAAGCAAAAGTTGGAAACAAAGAAAAAGGATCCATAGTCGGAAAATACAACCTTGGTGGAAGAAACGGCGCTGGAAATCACGATAGAATTTTGCAAGACCAATGACTAATTCACTGCAAAAACCTTTTTTCAACAACATAAGCTGGTGACTATACACGTGGACCTTGCCAGATGGAATACACAGAAATCAAATCGACTACATCTGTGGAAAGAGATGATGGAAAAGCTCAATATCATCAGTCAGAACAAGGCCAGGGGCCAACTGCGGAACAGACCATCAATTGCTCACATGCAAGTTCAAGTTGAAGCTGAAGAAAATTAGAACAAGCCCACAAGAGTCAAAGTACGACCTTGAGTATATCCGACCTGAATTTAGAGACCAGCTCAAGAATAGATTTGAGGCGTTAAGCACTAATGACCAAAGACCAGAGGAGCTGTGGAATGACATCAAGGACATCATACATGAAAAAAGCAAGAGGTCATTAAAAAGACAGGAAAGAAAGACCAAAATAAATGTCAGAAGAGACTTTGAAATTTGTTCTTGAATTTTGAGTAGCTAAAGCGAAAAGGAAGAAATTATGGAGCAAAAGAGCTGAACAGAAGATTTCAAAGGGCGGCTTAAGAAGACAAAATGAAGTATTATAATAACATGTGCAAAGACCTAGAATTAGAAAATCTAAAGGAAGAACACCCTCAGCATTTCTCAAGCTGAAAGAACTGAAGAAAAAATTCAAGCCTTGAGTTGCAATACTGAAGAATTTTATGGGCGAAATATTAGACAACACATGAAGCATCAAAAGAAGATGGAAGGAATACAGAGTTACTATGGAAACCCTAGTGGCGTAGTGGTTACGTGTTATGGCTGTTAACCAAAAGGTCGGCAGTTTGAATCTACCAGGTGCTCCTTGGAAACTCTACCGGGCAGTTCCAATCTGTCCCATAGGGTCACTATGAGTAGGAATCAACTCAACAGCAACGGGTTTCATTTGTTTGTTTTTTATTTTCATACAAAAATAATTGGTCGACATTCAGCCATTTCAGGAGGTAGTGTATGATCAGGAACCGATGATACTGAAGGAAGAGGCCCAAGCTGCACTGAAGGCATTGGTGAAAAACAAGGCTCCAGAAATTGATGGATATCAATTGAGATATTTCAACAAACAGATGCAGCACTGGAAGTGCTCACTCATCTATGCCAAGAAATTTGGAAGACAGCTACCTGGCCAACTGACTGGAAGAGATTCATAGTTATGCCTATTCCAAAGAAAGGAGATCCAACCGAATGCAGAAATTACCAAACAATACCATTAATAACACACGCAAGTAAAATTTTGCTGAAGATCATTCAAAAGCAGCTATAGCAGTATATCGACAGGAAACAGCCAAAAATTTAAGTCGGATTCATTAGAGGACAAGGAACCAGGGATATCATTGCTGATGCCAGATGGAGCCTGGCTGAAAGCAGAGAATACCAGAAAGATGTTTACCTGTGTTTTATTACTATGCAAAGGCATTCATCTGTGTGGGGCATTACAAATTATGGATAAGATTGTAAAGAATGGAAATTCCAGAACACTTAATTGTGCTCATGAGGTACCTGTACATAGATCAAGAGGCAGTTGTTCGGACGGAATAAGGGGATACTATGTGGTTTAAAGTCAGGAAAGGTGTGTGTTGGGATTGTACCCTTTCACCATACTGATTCAATCTGTATGCAGAGGAGAGAAGCTGGACTATATGAAGAAGGATGGGGTATCAGGATTAGAAGAAGACTCACTAACAACCTGTTTTATGCAGATGGCACAACCTTGTTTGCTGAAAGTGAAGAGAGCTTGAAGCACTCACTAAGGCAGATCAAAGACCACAGTCTTCCATATGAATTACACCTCAACATTAAAAAAAACAAAAATCCTCACAACTGGACCAATAAGCAACATCATGATAAATGGAGGAAAGATTGAAGTTGTCAAGGATTTCATTTTGCTTGGATCCACAGTCAACACCTAGGAAGCAGTAGTCAAGAAATCAAATGACGCACTGCATTGGGCAAGTCTGCTGCAAAGGACTTTAAAGTGTTAAAGGGCAACAATGTCACCTTCGAGACTAGGGTGTGCCTGATCCGAGCCATGGTGTTTTCAATCGCCTCATATGCGTGTGAAAGCTGGACAAAGAATAAGGAAGGCTGAAGAAGAATTGACACCTTTGAAATATGTTGGTGGAGAACACTGAATATACCATGGGCTAACGAAAGAATGAACAAATCTGCCTTGGAACAAGTACACCCAGAATGCTCCTCAGATGTGAGGATGGTGCGACTACATCGCACATACTTTGGACATGTTATCAGGAGTGATCAATCCCTGGAGAAGGACATCATGCTTGGCGGGGTGGAGGGTCAGCAAAAAAGAGGAAAACCCTAAACAAGATGGATTAACAGAGTGGCTGCAACAATGGGCTCAAGCACAACAACAACTGTGAGGACAGCTCAGGACCAGGTGGTGCTTCTGCTGTACATAAGGTTGCTATGGGTCGGAATCAACTTAACAGCACCTAACAATAACAACAACAAAATAATAAAACTTTACACACTTAATAAACGTTTGTTGACTGGAATTTTATTACAGAATAGTTTCCTGATCATCTATCAGTTAAATATATCTAGACAAAGAGAGAGAGAGAGTCTTCTACGGAGCAAGCACTGTTCAAGAACCTGGGGATGCAGCAAGAAGACTAAGCCCCTGAGCCCAGGAAGCATTATAGAGCATTCAAGTAGAGATGAGGGAGGTAACACATGAGTAAACAAACACATAATAATCATACTAATGAAAAAAACAACAGCAAACATACAGTACTTATATTCCAGGCACCCTGCTTAACATTTTGCATTTAATCCTACAACAATTCTATTGAAGTTTTATTATGTCTACTTCACAAACCCCCAATGTGTCTATCAGTTTGTCGTACTGTAGGGGCTTGTGTGTTGCTGTGATGCTGGAAGCTATGCCACCGGTATTCAGATACCAGCAGGGTCACCCATGGAGGACAGGTTTCAGCTGAGCTTCCAGACTAAGACAGACTAGGAAGAAGGACCCAGCAGTCTACTTCGGAAAAGCATTAGCCAGTGAAAACCTTATGAATAGCAGTGGAACATCGTCTGATATAGTGCTGGAAGATGAGTCCCCCAGGTTGGAAGGCACTCAAAAGATGACTGGGGAAGAGCTGCTTCCTCAAAGTAGAGTCGGCCTTAATGACATGGATGGAGTAAAGCTTTTGGGACCTTCATTTGCTGATGTGGCATGACTCAAAATGAGAAGAAACAGCTGCAAACATCCATTAATAATTGGAAACTGGAATGTAAGAAGTATGAATCTAGGAAAATTGGAAATCATCAAAAATGAAATGGAACTCACAAACATCGATATCCTTCCTAGGTATTAGTGAGCTGAAATGGACTGGTATTGGCCATTTTGAATCAGACAATCATATAGTCTACTATGCTGGGAATGACAACTCGAAGAGGAATGGCATTGCATTCATCGTCAAGAGGAACGTTTCAACATCTATCCTGAAGTACAACGCTGCCAGTGATAGGATAATATCCATACACCTACAAGGAAGACCAGTTAATATGATTATTATTCAAATTGATGCACCAACCACAAGGGCCAAAGAAGAAGAAACAGAAGATTTTTATCAGCTGCTACAGTCTGAAATTGATCGAACATGCAATCAAGATGCATTGATAATTACTGGCGATTGGAATGCGAAAGTTGGAAACAAGGAAGAAGGACCAGTAGTTGGGAAATATGGCCTTGGTGATAGAAACAATGCCGAAGATCGAATGATAGAATTTTGCAAGACCAACGACTTCTTCATTGCAAATACCTTCTTTCACGAACATAAACGGCGACTGTACACATGGACCTCGCCAAATGGAACACACAGAAATCAAATTGACTACATCTGTGGAAAGAGACAATGGAAAAGCTCAATATCATCAGTCAGAACAAGGCCAGGGGCCGACTGTGGAACAGACCATCAATTGCTCATATACAAGTTCAAGCTGAAACTGAAGAAAATCAGAGCAAGTCCACGAGAGCCAAAATATGACCTTGAGTATATCCCACTTGAATTTAGAGACCATCTCAAGAATAGATTTGATGCATTGAACAGTAGTGACCAAAGACCAGACGAGTTGTGGAATGACATCAAGGACATCATCCATGAAGAAAGCAAGAGGTCACTGAAAAGAAAGGAAAGAAAGAAAAGACCAAGATGGATGTTAGAGGAGACTCTGAAACTTGCTCTTCAGCATCGAGCAGCTAAAGCAAAAGGAAGAATTAATGAAGTAAAAGAACTAAACAGAAGATTTCAAAGGGCCTCTTGAGAAGACAAAGTAAAGTATTATAATGACATGTGCAAAGAGCTGGAGATGAAAAACCAAAAGGGAAGAATACGCTCAGCATTTCTCAAGCTGAAAGAACTGAAGAAACAATTCAAGCCTCGAGTTGCAATAGTGAAGAATTACACGGGGAAAATATTAAAGGACTCAGGAAGCATCAAAAGAAGATGGAAGGAATACACAGAGTCATTACCCAAAAAGAATTAGTCGATATTCAACCATTTCAAGAGGTGCCATATGATCAGGAACTGATGGTACAGAAGGAAGAAGTCCAAGCTGCTCTAGAGGCATTGGTGAAAAACAAGGCTCCAGGAATTGATGGAATATCAATTGAGATGTTTCAACAAACAGATGCAGCGCTGGTGGTGCTCACTCGTCTATGCCAAGAACTATGGAAGAGAGCTTCCTGGCCAACTGACTGGAAGAGATCCATATTTATGCCTATTCCTGAGAAAGGTGATCCAACCAAATGTGGAAATTATACAACAATATCATTAATATCACACGCAAGCAAAATTTTGCTGAAGATCATTCAAAAATGGCTGCAGCAGTGTATTGACAGGGAACTGCCAGAAATTCAGGCTGGTTTCAGAAGACAATATCAGGGATATCATTGATACCAGGGATATCATTGCTGATGTCAGATGGATCCTGGCTGAAAGCAGAGAATACCAGAAGGATGTTTACCTGTGTTTTATTGACTATGCAAAGGCATTCAACTGTGTGGATCATAACAAACTATGGATAACACTGGGAAGAATGGGAATTCCAGAACACTTAATTGTGCCCATGAGGAACCTTTACATAGATCAAGAGGCAGTTTTTGGGACAGAACAAGGGGATACTGATTGGTTTAAAGTTAGGAAAGGTGTGTGTCAGGGTTGTATTCGTTCACCATACCTATTTAATCTCTATGCTGAATAAATAATACAAGAAGCTAGACTATAGGAAGAAGAATGGGGCATCAGGATTGGAGGAAGACTCATTAACAACCTGTGTTATGCAGATGACACAACCTTGCTTGCTGAAAGTGAAGAGGACTTGAAGCACTTACTAATGAAAATCAAAGACTACAGCCTTCAGTATGGCTGTGGTCATAAAGAAAACAAAAATCCTCACAACTGCACCAAGAAGCAACATCATGATAAATGGAGAAAAGATTGAAGTTGTCAAGGATTTCATTTTACTCGGATCCACAATCAACAGCCATGGAAGTAGCAGTCAAGAAATCAAAAGACCCATTGCATTGGGCAAATCTGCTGCAAAGGGCCTCTTCAAAGTGTTGAAGAGCAAACATGTCACCCTGAAGACTAAGGTGCGCCTGACCCAAGCCATGGTATTTTCAATCACATCATATGCACATGAAAGCTGGACAATGAATAAGGAAGACCGAGGAAGAGTTGACACCCTTGAATTGTGGTGTTGGCAAAGAATATTGGATATACCGTGGACTGCCAAAAGAATGAACAAATCTGTCTTGGAAGAAGTGAGGCCAGAATGATCCTTAGAGGCAAGGATGGGGTGACTGCGTCTTACATACTTTGGACACGTTGTCAGGAGGGATCAGTCCCTGGAGAAGGACATCATGCTTGGCAGAGTACAGGGTCAGCAGAAAAGAGGAAGACCCTCAACGAGGTGGATTGACACAGTGGCTGCAACAATGAGCTCAAGCATAACGATTGTAGGGATGGTGCAGGACTGGGCAGTGTTTCGTTCTGTTGTGCATAGGGTCGCTACGAGTTGGAACCGACTCGACGGCACCTAACAACAACAACAACAACTTCACAAACAAGCTATCTGAGGCACAGAGAGGTTAATTAACTACCTCAAGTTCATACAGCTAGTAAGTGATATTAGAATTTCTGCAGGAAATAAATAGCATTCTCAAACTGAGTGATTTGAGGAAAGTTTAATAAAGGCACTGTTTACAGCGGTGTGAGATGGTTTTAAGGAGATTAACAAGAGATCATACAAAACCCCAGGGACACACAAAAAAAGAGGAATCTTCTTGACAGCACCTAACAACAAGAACAATAAGCCCACTCTAGCCTAAAGGGGCAAGGTGAGGGAGCAGGTACAGGTAACTAGAGAGGGTGTCTGCATGTAGAGCGCCACCTGTTTGAAGCTGTGGCCTTCAGTAGAGGAATGCAGGCAACCCACAGGGGCCAGATAGGGAGAAAGCCAGCAGATCCACACTCTGACCTCAATTCTCCTCCGGCTCTGCTCTCATTGGCCAAAAAAAGACCATTGATGTGGTCCACAGGGTCAGCTTCCAGGGCACAGAGCTGGGTAGAGGGAAGTAGAAACTAGACCCGGAAGGACAGACAGACGACATCTAGCACTTACGTTACAGAACTGAAACTCACCCAAGGGATCTGACTCTACAGTTTTTAATGGGTATCTAAGGTAATTTCTGCAACTGAACAAGCTATGAAGACAGAAAATAGAAAAATGATTGACTAGGTTGGTACCGAAAGGCCGCCCTGCCAAGGTTACACTTCTATTTAGGCCTGGGTGATATGGAGGCAACCTGGCAAAGACCTGAACAACAGCATGACAAGTCGGAGGAACGGCCAGAGCAAAGACCCTGAAGTGGGAAGGACAAAAAGAAGGCCCTTGCGGTTAAATAACGAACAAGGAGAATGAAGAAAAACGAAGAGGTATGCTGAATACTTTTTGCAAAAGAGCAGATTTCTACTTACCAATACAAATCACACTCTTTGGTTAAATGCTCCCACGGTGTTGTGAACGGGCTGCTGCCCCTTTAAAGTTACTGAAATCCACAGGGAGGGTGCTGAGGGGGTGGGACAAGCGACCTCAGCCCTAGTCCTTCAACCTAGCAGCCAGAAGTTGCTTGCCTATCCTTGCAATCCAGGCCTCCTGAGGTCTTCAGCTGTCCTTCTAGAATGTGAAGATTCTACTCTATCATCGTCTGCCATTTAGACCAAGAGGCAGATTCAGTGTGATCTGAGTAAATACCATTTCCAAAAGTAACAGGAACCCAAACCTCCCATCTTTTTATAAATTCTCCTGCACAGACGGTATATTCTCAAAGGACAGAGAAGCCAAACTCAGAAGAATTTTTTGTCCCTCCTATTTAGAAAGTTCTAAATAATCTGACACGACATTTAGCTAGCGCAGGGGGAGGTGGGGAGGAAGACTTAAGGCCAGAGTCACATGAAATAAACAGAAAAGTGGAAGTTTTTTTCTGCCCTTTTGCAAGAACTCCTCTAATTCTTCTGAAAATTCCAATTTCCCTGAATAGAACTCTTCCCTCTTTCAGATTTTAGGTAACAGATATTTTCCTTCTTTATTAACAAGATGCAGATAGTTAGCCACATGATAGAAACAACAACTTTGTATTGCTCAGTGTGTCTGGGTCACATACTATTTTTAAATACTTGTTTCCTAACACCTAGGGAAAAAATAAAGTTTGGCAGCTCCTTATGCAGGGGGGAAAAAAATTAGCATTTCTCCCTTGCTAACAGGCAGCTCTTCAAGAGAAAACCTGTCAGGCTTAAGAGCAAGATGAACTCAGAGTAACTATCTCCTCACTACTTGTCTTTAAAACAGGGCTGTGAAATTATCAGAATGCACAGGGTTAGTGCATTTAAATCTCATTTCAAATTAAAATTCCATCGGAAGTCATGTCTTGCAAAGCAGGTCTTAAAAGTACTTCCATGCCGGGAGTGGGAGCTGAGATCGGGATTCAGATGGCAAAATGTAATGGACTGAGTGCTCTTGAAGTCTCCATTAGGGCGGTCACCCAGGGCTTCAGTGAAGGGTGATGACAACGGAAGGGAGACACCATACTGCAAGGTAATTAAGAACGAGGACAACATACACCACAAAAGAAAAGCAAGCTAACCTCACCACCTGCTCTAGCCTTCCCACTTTCCTCTTCTCTATTTTAAGCTCTGTTACCACAAAATGAGCAGCTTCCCCAAAGAAAAGCCTCCTGTCATGAAAAGTATCGCATAAATGCCAATTTTCACTCAATGCTTTGCATATGAACTAGGTGGATAAGGCTTTTTCTCTCTCTAGGTGTTTGCAGTATGGCTTTAAAAGACCATGGGATGGCATTCTAAATGGAGTTGCTGCTGTCTGCAGTGACGCTGCCCACAGCACTCTCCCCAACAGAGCTGATGTTTGAAGTAAGGAAAAAGAATTTATGCCCCTGGCCCTTTGATTCTTTAAAGAGCACTGTGTAGTGCTGCTCAAGTAGGACTAACTGATGTTGACTTTCTGTCCTTGGTGGGTGCAGCATTGAGGCAGATGTGTTGACCAAAGGAACCACATGGGTAGCTGGAAGTCCTGGGAGGCAGCGGCAAAAGTGGTAGATAAAGTGGCCCCTGTTGCTAAACAAACAAATTTCCAATTTCCAGACCTAATCATAAATTGGCTAGTCTACTTTATAATCCAATGCCCTTCAAAATCCAAACCTCTGGGTAAAAGAAGGAAAGTCTGACATTCCAATGAGCAATAAAATGTTTGACATTGGCTCTACCATGTTACAAGCAGTATCTCAATGCCTCATGGGAGGCAAGAACTTTCTGAAATGGGCTATTTTATTTCATATATTTATTTCCTTCCTGGCTCCAAAAGTTATTTAAGACGACTTCCAAAAGTGCATTCACTCTATTAAGCACACCTTAATATGGATTAAGACTCTCCTTGTTAGCCAAACTACGGGTAGTATTACTTTACCTCAAATTAATTAATAGAAACATTTGCCAAGTTTATTCTCCCTCAAGCATTTCTAAGACTTCAAGAAGAAATTAAATTCTCCAGATTTTAAAACCCCATCCTATCAATGAGAATAAAAATGTTAAATATATGTGGAGAAAGACAGATTTCAAGGAGGATGTCAACTTCCAGAAGCAGAGTTTCCTGAGTGTGGGAAGTGATGTCCCACTTTAGATTGCTCAGACCATATTTAGAGTATTTTATCTTACTGTGAACACAATGGTCTACAGACCATGGCTGAAAGGCATAATGATAAAGTCTTGACTATGCCTTTTGACATAACAGAAAACAAGTATCCTTGGCCGCAATATGAAAACCCTTTGAAAAGTTTCATGTGACGAATGTTTACTGATTATGCCAAGAACTGCACTAGACGCTAGGAAGCAGCTATCATGAACTCCAGCTTCAATACTGCAGTGAACCTCGACATGATCCTTATTTGGGTATTTCTAGCTCAAAATGTCTATGATGACCCAAGTCACAAGATGGCGTTCTTAGACCATGCTGCACACCTGCTGACCTTGCTACAGTTTGGGGGGTGGATTGGCAAATGGTAGGTTGCCAAGTCCAATCAATTACTTTTGGTCTTCTGCCCTGGGCTTTCGTAATGTTACTTTCTCAATGAGTCATATCTGGGAATCTTGATTTGGGCAGAAATAGCGATAATCTCTCTCTTCCCTCCCCTTTCAAGAGTGCTCCGAAGTGGATGCGGCAGTAAAACACTCACTATACCTAATAATACAAGGAGGCTATCTCCAATGAACAGGAATCTCTGAAGGTGTTTGGGCAGCAATCTGCATTCCACCAATTTACAAACTGAGTTATTCCAGGAAAAATAAACCCTGCTTGAGCCCAAATCTCCATCTCTGCTAAAGAAATTACTTCTGCTGACATTACAGTGGAATCGTACTGTTCTTGAGTCTCTAAGCCCTAGTTTGGCATGCTGACATAGCTGACATGTTTTAGGGGATTTCATAGCAAAAAGAGGCAAGAAATATTTGCTTAGGCAAGGAATGCATGCTAACACATTTTGAAATAGTCCTTGAGCAACTCAGTAATGTGACTTTCTGACTCCTGGTGGATCTGCATTTTTCTTGTTCTTCTTGCCTTAGCCAAAACCACCTGGCCCTCCCAGGTAAGGGCACAGCATTTAGGACGACAGTCTTCTTTTCCTCGGGATGGAAGCAAGAGAAAGAAAAGCTGTAGGGAGGCCATAGTTTCCCGTTTAGAGTAGAAGGGACAAGGTGCATTGTCAGAGAGATTCTTCTTCTCCCAGCTGGTTGAAAGTCGGCCAGTGTGGCCACCCTGCAGCCAAGGGATCAGCAGGCCTACAGTGCTGCTGTTTACCCCTCATCAGCGAGGCCTCTGCCAAATGCTACAGCAAGGAGCTGGCAGAACCCCAGCCTGAAGAGAAGTTAGAACCAGGCGTAACAGCTGGATGCAAAAGGCAGCGACCCCCAAAGAGGCCGTGACAAAAATGCAGGGCCCAGGGAACCTGTTCACTGTCAGTCTGTCAGGGAAAACTGGGGAGAATCAGAAGGATCCAAAGAAATACGTGTCAGGAACCTACTGTGATGTACCATGTTGTCTTTGGGGGCAGGAGGTAGGAGGGCTAGTCACTTTCATAAATTCTGCCGATGGCAAAGTTCCTAAATTCTTCAAAGCATCAAGGATGTTTGCCTGTGATGGGAACAGAGAACAAATAACCTTGTAAGGCAAGGGGTTGGTGAGCTTGTAATTCTGGGGTTTGGTGAGCTTGTCATTCTCATGCCAGAGTGTGCACAAGTTGCTGGGAACAGCGGAACAGCCCTCCCCAGTGCCTTTCCAAGTTTTGCTGCCTGGCTTTGGCCTGATGGGCCTAACTCAGACTGCATATCCCTGATCCAGCTTCTAGAGAAGACAGCAGGGGTTTGGCTGATGGCAGGCCAGAGGCTGGAGCGCAGCCTGATTGCAGGTAATGACTGTGCTCAGCAGAGATGATGAGCGCTTAGGGTGCGGACTTCCACCTCCGGCCGGAATCTGGCTCAGAGATGTAAGAAGATTGATGTGAGGGAGCAGGCGGATGGATGTAAGAGGAAGGCCGTCCCTTGCTGCAACCCTGCCGTTTACCGTATCCCAGCGTCTCCTCCAGCTCATTAACAGCAAAGGCTGAGGCTTCCACTTCTGGTAAATCTCTCCACACAAGATGCAGACAATAAAATTCAGGCCCTGCTGCAGGCGCAGTCATTTTCAAAGATTCACAGAATGTGAGACTGGGAGGAAGGCGAGAGGTTGTTGCTGCACCACTCTTTCTTACAGATGGGCACAGAGGCACTGAGAGGTGCTGTGATTTGGCTGAAGTCACACAGCTAGTTACTGGCAAAGAAGGGCAGAAGCCTAGGCCTCTTGGTTCCCAACCCAAGTCTCCCTCTCTGGGCAGAAAAGAAATGCACAGTCTGTCCACAGCCCTGTACTGCCCTACACCAAAAAGACACGATGATACTTCCTCACTGTTCCCCAAGATGACGCCCTGCCAGACCGTCGTTCCAGAGCTTCTGGAGGGGTATAGAGGAAAGAGTGATAAATTAATTCAGAACTGAGGTTCCTTGTGGAGTTTATAAATGGGTAATTAAGCAGCCCCCTTTTTTAACAGCTTAGCTCTGTAAGCTAACATTTCCTTGCTTTAAAAAAATTTCAAAAACACAGAGCATTCCAATCTCTTTATTTAAAAATCGTATTCCCCAATGCTGCACCCCAATCTTTTCTTGACCAGCCTTTTGCAGAAGGCTACACTTTTCCTATTCTATTCACTTGCCAGATAGCATGTGGGAGCCCTAGAATTTTTTTTTTAATTCACTAAAAATTTTTTTATTGTACTTTAGATGAAGGTTCACAGAGCAAACTAGTTTCTCATTAAACAATTAATACACATATTGTTTGTAACATTGGTTGCCACCTCCACAACATTTCAACACTCTTCCCTTCTCAATCTTGGGTTGCCCATTACCAACTTTCTTGTTCCCTCCTGCAGTAAGTCCGTTTTTTGTTTTTTTTTTTTTGCTACTTAGGATTTTCTTCTACGTTTTTCTCCAGCTCTGCCCAGTACCCTCTATTGTGATGCCTGTCAGAGCAGTCAGTGGTGGTAGCCAGGTACCATCTAGTTGTGCTGGGCTCAGTCTGGTGGAAGCTGTGGTAGTTGTGGTCCATTAGTCTTTTGAACTAATCTTTCCCTGTGTCTTTGGTTTTCTTCATTTTCCCTTTCTTCAGATGGGGTAGGCCTAGTGGAGTACCTTAGATGGCCACTCACAAGCTTTTAAGACCTCAGATGCTACTCACCAAAGTGGAATGTAGAACATTTTCTTTATAAACTATATTATGCCAATTGAGCCAGATATTCCTGAGCAGAATATTCTTCATTGTTTTCACATAAATTCTGTCTTACCTTCCCAATGAGATTGTTTGCTCTTTGAGGATAACGGCCTTATTTTATACTTTTTTCTATCTTTTAATGGAAAAATCTGATAGATAATTCTCCTCATGGCAGGCACGCAGGGAAAGAGAGTAAGGTGGGACTGGAGTGTCTCCTAGAACTATAGAAATTCCATTATAACACTGATCATGCAGAGAAAAATTCTGAGACAACTATATGCCTTCGGAAATGAAGTCAAAGACATGAAGTAAGCACTAAATCTGAACATATGTAAAATAACATCTATTTCTCAAAAGAATTTAAAATAAAGAATAGAGAACAAGGGGGAGACAAGACAATATATGTCTTGTGCACACTCAGGGCATAATTTGTTATAAAGATTAATTGTATTAGGTCAATGAATATGCTAAATATCTAAAAAGAATATAGATTCTAATTCAACATTCTCTTTCTACAAAAATTATACTGGCCGACAAACAATGACTCCCTGTCTTCATTTCAGCTAAATGGGAATGCCTTATTTATGGGTTATTCTGAATAAATTAACAGGGATTTTTTTTTTTTTTAAGTATCAAAAATACCAAGAGGTCTAACCCACATACTAGTTAAAAAGTAGAATTTTACGTATTTGCTGTCTTAGTCTCTTAGTGGGGGCTGTCATAACAAAATACCACAAGTTGGGTAGCTTAAAAAAAAACAGAAGTTTATTTTCTCACAGTTCTGGAGGCTAGACGTCCAAAATCTGGACATTGGTAGGTCTATGCTCTCTCTTTGTTGGCTCTAAGGGAAGATTCTTCCTTGTCAGCAGTCCTGGGCGCTTTTTAGCCTTCCTTGGCTTACAGGTGGATCCTTACATGGTATCTTCCTCCATGTGTGACTCTGTTTCCATGTCCGTCCTTCCTTCTCTTGATAAGACTCTACTCAGAAGGGATTTGGATTAGGAACCACCATACTTCAGTATGACTTTGTTAATTTAATCTGCAAAGAAAAATTCTACTTCCCCAAATAAAATCACATTTCCTAGTACAGTGGTTAGGACTTCGACAAATCTTTTTGGGAGACACAACTCAATCCATAACATCTGCTGTATCAGAAAGTTCATGGTATTTAATATCCACATTTAAGAAATAATTCAGTAACATCTAGAACCTTTAAATTTGTAAATACCTATATCAAATCTGGAAACCCTGGTGGTATAGTGGTTAAGCGCTACAGATGCTAACCAAGAGGTTGGCTATTCAAATCTGCCAGGCACTCCTTGGAAACTCTATGGAGCAGTTCTACTCCCCATAGTTCCGAGTTGGAATTGACTTCATGGCAGTGGGTTTGGTTTATATCAAATCCGGCTCAGGTAAGAACTAAACCATAGCATATAATGCTATACCTATATGAGGCCTCATATTTCACTGCTATTTCCTTTGGTTAATTAAATATGAAAAAGAATTTTCTAAGGTTAATGTTCAGACTTCACCTAAAAATGCAGCCCTTTTGTTCATATTACCAGTGCCAAATGATGGTAATTAACCCCTAGTGGGTATTTTCTGTGAAACAAACTGGTATTTTCAGGATAATTTCCTAGTGAGATTATGTCCACATAAACAAAATTGCATTATGATCAAATACCCATACGGGTCATCTGGGCAAAACCCTACCTGAATGCCCATGGCAATACAGCAGTGACTGCAGCCCCTGATCTCACCTTTCAGGGCACAAGGCCTCTGATGAGCCAGAGTAGAGTTTGTGTACTACATGGAAGGACCTTAACAAGGAGTTCAACCTCAGATCAAACCCTTCCAGTTTCTCTCAACAAACTCTTGACATTCAATATGATTCTAAGACACTAAGAAAGACAGATGATTTTTCCCAATAGTCACAAAGTATTGTTTTTTTCCCTGTGGAATTTTTCACTGGAGAATCCTTTGTGTGTAGTTAAGTCTGTGTTCTTAGGCTCAAGAATCTGTTTAAAAAACCATGAATTTTATAAGTCATCTTTGTTTTTTAGTTGCGTAAACTGAGTACTCAAGGGAAACATTTCTGGAAGAAGATAAAGGTCAATCTGTAAGGGGGCTATAAATTTGTTTCTATTTGCCACGAGTGGTTAAATCCAGTTAAAAACAAAACTGATATGACAGTGGGAAGAAACATAGAAAGTAGCCAATCAGCCAGTGCAATGGATGGAGGGAAGTTATTGCTGGTTCTGAGAGAGTTTACTAAAATCACTACCATGAAAGGTCTGAGTTTTGATAGGTGACTGGGGCATGGAAGCTGCAGGAAGAAAGAATGGTCTGTGCAAACTAATGGCCGAAAGACCTCGAGATCATATTACTGGAAACACCTCCCTCCAGTAATTCTCTGATTTTCTGAAAAAGACTGAATCAAGAAACAGTTTTGCATATGACTTCTCTTTGTTTTTCCAAAACCATCAAAAAGAAAGATATTTTGCAAGTGATTAAAAGTGTTTTGTCCAGCAGTATCAGAAGGGCTATTCACTTAAAATTGAGAAGACCAAGTGTTAGCGCTAATTCTCCTACTAATTACATTAGAACATCAATTCCATGAGGGCAGGGCCTTTGTCTTGCTCATCCCAGCATCCCCAGCATTTGGAATAATGCCTAGCACATAGCAGGTATTCAATAAATACTAGTTGGATGGGTGAATGAATGAGTAAGCTATGTAGTCTGCCACTCTTCTTCTAGCCAGATCCGATCCCAAATGCAGGAATGGGCCAACTCCTGTTTCAGAAGCAATGCTCCATCTCCTTGATGCCCAAGGCCAGGTCAATGACTCTGTAAGAGACAGGCTCCCAGAAGCTCCCAAACTATTGCTACCAGGATGATGAGAAAGTTAGAATGCCATTTTGGGTACCCCCACTAACTAATCTGTGGTCATCGACTAGATCTCAAGCAGCATCTTGCTCTTCTTCCTTTCTAATCCTAGGGATGCTTTCCAATTCCATTTCCTCTTGTCCATCTGCTCCCTCCCCAGGCCTTGTTCTCATATGCTCCTGGTTTTCTGGGGCTTGGACTGTATTTCTTTGAGCTCTAATTCTCTAATTCTTCAGGCTTCTTCTAAAGATAGGTCTGGTCATCTCAGGCCTCTGGGGTTTCCTGGGTCTTTCCTATAGAACAGGAGACTTTAGCTTTGAAGGCAGGCTGAAGTCAAAGGAGCTAGACTGGTAGTCTCATGGCCCCAAACTACCAAATAAATTTATGACATTATTCACTACTCATATTGTGTGGCCATCTGCTGATGAAGATGAGCAAAATAAAGAAAAATGGTATTCCATATTTTCAGTTGCCCCTTCTGGCTAAAAATGTTGTTTTGGGTTTGGATTTTTTTTACCTTCACATTTAGAATAGAAAGTGTGTGTGTGTGTGTGTGTGTGTGTGTGCGCATACATATAGTTGGATTATTTTACATATTTGTAGGAAAATGTCTAGAAGTCACTTTGTCATATAAATCAACAGAAGGTGCTCTATTAAAGAACAACATCCATTCTTCAAATATCAGACTGTTAAATTGAGAACGCTTCTCTTTTTCCAAGTTTCATTAAATGTTTGATTCAGTCCTATATTTAATAAAGGAGCCAATAGAATTACATGGAAATATCAAAATAAATTACTACAGTAAAATATATTCTAAAAGAAGCAAAAAGAAAACCCCAAAAAACTCATTCTGCTCTTTGAACTATGGGGAATATGTTAAGATTACATTAAACAAAAATATACTCACTTTAAAACAAAATTGTTAAAGAGAAACTGCCTACATAAAATCAACAACACAGAGTTTAGAAAAGGAATCACTATTGTCTCCAGGTACAGAATTTATCCAACACCTTATAATAATAAAAAAAACATTTAAAGGCCACACACAACATTTCCCTGGCCCACATCCTTTACTGAGCTAGTTTTCTGTCATGAATTGAATTGTGTCCTCCCAAAATATCTGTCAACATGGCTAGGTCATGATTCTCAGTATTGTCTGATTGATTTTCCTATGTGTTGTAAATCCTATCACTATGATGTAATGAGATGGATTAGTGGCAGTTACATTGATGAAATCTACAAGATTAGATAGTGTCTTATGCCAATCTCTTTGGTGATTGTAAGGTAATGGTAGTCAGCTATACGCACCCCTTCTAACGGAGTCAGTTTTGCTCTTCCCCAAAGCATGCTGGGGATGAACTTGGGTTGGACTTGGGCTAAGGTGCAAGGCAAGGAGTGGTGTGACTGGGCCAGAGGCCAAGGCCAAGAAACACCTTAGCATCAAGAAAGGCCTAGACATAAAGTCCCTGGGAATGCTGACTGCCCAAAGACTTGGGAGAAAAACAATGAGCCTTGGTCCCAGTTGGAATGGTATATAAGCTTGTGTCCCTTGCTATGCAGCTGCAGAGCACTAAACTGATCCAGCCCCTGCCCTGAGACACAGTCCATAAGTAAGCTTCCCAATAAACCATATGTCATGATAGCTGGTTCCAGAGTCTTTCTTTAGTCTCTTGGAGACGTGTCTGACCTTGGGTCCAGCCGCCCCTGGGTTGTTATGCAACAGACTTATAAAAGAGAGAAGTGAGCAGAGAGACATGGGAACCTCATGCCACCAGGACAGCATCACTGGGAGGAGAGTATGTCCTTTGGACCTGAGTTTCCTGCGCAGAGAAGCTCCTAGACCAAGGGAAGACTGATGCATCACAAGGACCTTCCTCCAGAGCCGACAGAGAGAAAGCCTTCCCCTGGAGCCGGCGCCCTGAATTTGGATTTCTAGCCTACGGCACTGGGTAGACTGTGAGAGAATAAATGCCTGTTTGTTAAAGCCATACACTTGTGGTATTTCTATTATAGCACCACAAGATAACTTAGGACATTTTCTCTAGCTGGAATGCCTTTGCCCTCAGCTCTGCCAAACCAAACCAAAATGCCATCCCTGTGAGAGCCTGGGTGCTCCCACTGCTCAGACGTGGCCGGGCTCATGACACCGTTACCATGAGTATTTTAGTCAATAAGAGACTGTATCAACCAAGGGTAGTTTTACTTTTCTTCAAAATTCTCAGAGCACCTTGTACCCCAAAAATTCTCAATAGTAAAACTTTGCTAAATTGGACTGAATTAAGAGGAAAAAGGGATGGAAAAGAGAGAGTGGTGAAGAGAGAAACTGGAGAAAAGGAAGGGTGTGAAGCAAGTATATGCAATGATGCTGCTCTGGCTCAAGATTTCAGGCCAGAAAAATTACTTTCCACCATGTAGCTATTCCCAGCACATACAACTAGATAAATAAATATGTATGAATATGTCTGGGGATGGGGAGGCGTCTAATTTGCCACCTTCTGTTCAGTGCTTTCACAAAGCAGGTGAGGTTTTTACCTGTGCTTTTGAAAGGTAAGGATTGGGAAGAGGAGCCAGAGAAATATAGCCTGAACGAACTTTCAGGTAACTTTCCCTCCCTCCTCTTCATGCATCCCTCCATCCACCCTGGTCTGCAAACACATACTGGGAATTCCCAGGCCTGTGCTTCCAAGAGAATTAAGATGGCCCCTTATCCATGGCTATAGAACTCACAGTTCTAAATACAGTGACTTACCCCTGGCAGGGATTCATTAGAATTTGCAGATTCATTGAAAAAGAAAACCATGAGTAATGAAGAGTTGGAAGGATTATTATCACTATTATTATTAGAAACAGAGATTAGAAGGGCGAGATTCTGATAAATGAGCTAGAATGTAGACAGATTAGAAATCATAAAGTCTTGACATTTACAGTAACTGGAAATCAATAAAAAGATGGGAAACTTCCGTAATAACAACTTATGATAATAGGGAAAAAAAGACAGAGAGAGAGAAATCAAGACATATATAAATAAGATCAACTTGAGTTACTTTTTTAAAATAAAACAAAGAGAAACAAGTTATCAGGAAGGAGACTGCAACTATTTTATTTTTTCTGGAAACCCCGATTCCATAATACTGTTTTTTATATCATATGGTTTGTCCATTCAGGGGAGATTGGAACACCCAGAAACATCCCAGCTCAGACGTGAGCATGGCAGAAACAACACCAACAGCTCCTTCCTGGAGAAAGACGGTATATTAGAAACACAAATGCACTCTGTGGCTCAGCAAGGTAAAAAGAGATTAAATTATAAAAATGTTAAAGTGAACACCTTTGGCCTAGAGCAAATTTTAAAGAACAATCACTAAGATAGTTATCTTCTGTCCATAATCTCATCCCTACAGCTGTGGCTGGTTTTGACTCAACTGCAGCAAACAGGACAATCCATTTTGCCCTTTTGAAAATCGGTTTCTCACCATTTAATCTCACCCTCACCTCCTTTCTCATTTAATTTTTCACAACCTGCATAGTTACATCTATTCAGCGCCACACTTTGACCACTGGAGGCCTACAGCTAAAAGACTCCTCATTTCTGCCTTTTTAAGATGTCACTCTAGGTGGAGTACTCTGATGAGAACAGTTAAAATGTGCCTGCTGGGCTGTAGACAGGGGAAAGAAGATGAGAATTCTGCCTGCTTTTCATCAGACTTCAGCTTGTTTAATTAAGTTAATTAACCCAGAAATTCCAATTAGCTTATCATCTCAGGCAGCTTGCCTGAGCCCCGGGTATCTGGACTGAACTGTCCCTAAGTGCTACCACCCAGTTAGGTAAAAGGGTTGCTGTCTTCAACAGTGGGTATTGAGCTTCTGTTAAGAAGAGATTAGGATAATGCTACTTTGGCTCTAGTGACATTTTGGGCCAGATAATTCTATGTTGTAGAAAGGGGGTATCCTGTGCACTGTAGGATGTTTTGCAGCATCCCGTGCCTATACCCACTAGATGCCAGCAGCACCCTCTAGATGTGACCTGGGAAGCAAAATCGCCCCCAGTTCAGAACCACTGGGGTAAAGTAAGATTCAGTCCCGCTGCCCACCATCATCAGCCACGCAGGACCCGGGTTAGAAAAGGTGAGAATTTGCCAAAGTAGAAACCTACAGGCCTCCACTTCAATCTCCCAGCTGAAAGGAGAGAACAAGTACCTGAAAAGACCCCTGGCCCCAGGCTATAAAAAAAATTTTTTTTTATTTGCCAATTCTTCCCTCTACCCTACCCCCCACCTCTCCTTTCTCAGTAAGGAGGTTTAACTCCAGATGTGAGAGAATAGGGAAAGCTCTCTGTGGAGAAAAGTGGGCCCTTCTGGATCTAATGATACCAATGGGATGGAAGCTCTGCATTCTATCCAGCTTTGCAACCTGGTTATATGACCTTGGGGGCAAGTCATTTAATTTTGCTGGATTTCATATTCCTCAGCTGTAAAATGAAAGAGTCAAATCTTTCAGATCTTCTCTGTGGTCACCTCTATACCTAAAATACTACTATTTGGGGGGGCCAAGTGATTGGGATGGTAAAAGAAAGGAGCAGGATGGAGATGGAGGCAGAAGAACCAAGAAAACAACGGAATACTCTCAGGTGATCGCATGCCGTGCAGGAGAGGAAGCCGGGAGCCTGGGGAATAAACACAAGCTAGGTTCTTAAGAAAAGTCAGGGAGGCTAAAGGTCAGCAACAATCAAACACAATTTCTAAGACATTAAGAAGGAACATTTAATAAGAGGTAGCTTTTTATATTTTTCAGTTTTCATCTTTACCCATCATAACTGGTTCTTCTGTTCATATCCTAGTACCACTCTCCATCCCATTTGCATTCCCTTTCCCTGTTATTTTACAGCCCTTATTTCTCTTTTTCCCATTATTTTCCCAGATCCCTTAATTTCTTTTCTTTCTTTGTGTTGATTTTTTCTCTGTGGCTCTCTCACTCCCTTTTTCCCTCCCTTCTTCCATTTCTTCCCTTCTCCCTCCATCTTTTCCTTTCTCCCTGACCTTCTTCATCATAAAGAGGAAGTAGGTTACCAGCCACAGCCCTAGATTCTGTCTCCTCATAATATTCAAATCTATAGAAAGAAAGTAAAGCCGTATCCTGAGGGATGTAGCTGCCACACGTAACAGCGGTGGATTACCCAGGTACCCAATCAACACAGTAAGTTCCTGCTTTATAATATAAATGATAAAGAGGGAACCATTTTATTCCTTATATAGGACTTGAGTTATAGCCATGTTGACCTTGCAAATGACCATTATTAACCTAAGGTGAGGAACTCCTAAAATCAAACCAAACCCATTGTTGTCAAGTTGATTGCGACTCATAGCAACCCTGTAGGACAGAGTAGGGCTGCCCTATAGTTTCCAAAGAGGGCTGGTGGATTCAAACTGCCGACCTTTTGGTTAGCAGCCAAGTTCTTAACCACTGTACCACCAAGGCTCTGAGGGACTCCTAGTGAGGACCAAATGTGTCAACTCTTTTTCAAGGCAACTGTGCCTGAAGCAGCCAGACCATGCACAGAGGTGGGGTGTCCAAATGTCATAATGGAGCCTTGAAAATCCGCGCATATACCTGCCTGTGCGTGTGGACGTATTTTGTCCAGCCTGGCACCATTTCAGGGCATACCACGTTAGGTGAATTTCACAGATCCCTTGTTGACATATACCTGAGCCAGGAAAATGACTTGCCAAAGTAGCTCACTGTGCTGAGTCTGTTGCCTGTCATTTAGAGACCAGGAATGAATGTTTCAGGGCTCTCCTATATCCAGTGCCAAACCTCACTTTGCCCTCAATCCTTATCCCAGCCAGGCTGACTAGCTATTCAGGAAGAGAACGAGCCTTGAAGGAGGGCTTTTTGGAATGCTAGACAACAGGAGGAGGGCAAATCACAAATCAGATTTACTTTAAATGAGCCAAATCAGCACAAATGGAACACAAACAAAACCTCTAATCAGTCACAATCAAATAAAGAGATACTTCCTGGAGAGTTAACGGCCAGATGGGAAGTTAATGAAGTTCAGACCATTAACATTCCACTAATGCTCAGTGCGCTTTAACAAGCAAAGGAGGCCAGGTCTGGTAGAGCAAGGAAACAAAAATGGAGGCACATCCACTTTTCTTCTTAAAAAAAAACAAAAACACATAGAACGAATAACATGATGCAAAGACAGGTGACTGCTGAAGAAGTTTACCTAATATTTAAGACTTTTTCCTTAACAGCACCCCCATCTCTGATCAGCAGCCCCAGCTTTCCCTTTGTTCATACCTTGAACTCACAACTTTTTTTTTTTTTTGGTAACAGCTTTATTGAGATATAATTTATATATCACACAATCCATTCATTTAATGTGTACGTTCACTGGTTTTTAGTATTTTCACAGAGTTGTGCAACCATTACTACAATCAGTTTTAGGATTATAATCATCTTGTTGGCATGGGCCATGAGGTCCAATTCCCACTCATAGCCACCCCAGTGGGTATAAAGTGGTATCTCATTGCGGTTTTGATTTGCATTTCCTTAATTACATTGAGCATCCTTCATGTGCTCATTTGCCACTGGTATGCCTTCTTTAGGGCACAGTGCTGGTTCAGTGGTAGAACTGTCACCTGAGAGACCCAGGTTCAATTCCCAGCCAACGCACATCATGTGTAGCCACCACCTATCTGTCAGTGGAGGCTTGTGCGGCACTATGATGCTGAATAGGTTCCAGTGGAGCTTCTAGACAAAGATGAACTAGGAAGAAAGGCCTGGTGATCTACTTCCAAAAATCAGCCAATGCAAACTCTACAGATCACAATGGTCTGATCTGCAACCGATTATGGGGATGGCACAGGACTGGGCAGCATTTATTCTGTTGTGCTTGGCATTGCCGTGAGTTGGTGTCTGACTCGAAGGCAGCCAGTAACAAATACCTACTTTGGAGAAATGACTACTCAGATCCTTTGCCCCTTTTTCAATTGGGTTGTCTTTTTATTACTGAATTGTAAAAGTTCTTTGTGTATTAAAAAAAAAATAGATATCAAATCCCTTATCAGATATACTTTCTCCCATTCGCTGGGTTGTCTTTTAACTTTCTTGATGGTGTCCTTTAAAATAAAAATGTTTAATTTTAAGGAAGTCTAACTTAGCTATATTTTCTTTGGTTACTTGTACTTTTGGTATATTTAAAAGCAATTTCTTTTTAAAACAAGATTTTTCAGCTTAGACTTGTCAGTCTCAGGGATTGATTCTTTTCCATTTTAGCAGCAGGGCCTCTCCTCAGCCTGACTCACATATGCAGACACAGCAGACCACACAACCACAGACAACATAAAACATGGATGGATTTCACATTCCACTGAGTCCTGCTGCTCTCTGGTTATGACTGTGATTATTATTGAACAATTATAAGTCTACATAGGGCTTTTAACCTTCTGGAGGCTTTCAGAATTATTAATTAATCCTTAAAATCGCTTTGAAGGCTAGAAAAGGAGGCGGTTTTCTCTTTATTCTGCAATAGGAAGACAATTAAGAAGTTGTTACAAAAACAATTAAATAACTTTCTTCAGAGGAACTCTCATCTCTGAATTTTTCTATGACCACAAAAGAGCAAGGAGCTAGAAATGGGGCAAAGTGTGATAAAGAAAGATCAAAGCACACAGCCAGTGAGGGACCACTGACACTTAATATGCTTATATCATCACTCACCTAAATTACTAGAATCACCTTTAACATGCTTTCTCCTCACCATCACCCCCTCTGATTAGAATCTTATTAAAAAATCTGGTTATATCATTTTGCTCATCACGCATGCAAGATTTTTCAGAACCACATCCCCAAATGCTTCCCCAGCTTTTTTGCTGCAATTATCTCCCTTATTTCCCACACTCATCTCGTCAATTTTCTCTCAGTTCAACAAAACCATTGGACCCTCTAGAATGCACTTTCCTTCTCCACACAGCACCCATGCGTGAAGACCCAGACAATGCCATCTCCCTGGTGAAGCCTTTCCAACTTCACCAAGCAATTAATAGCTTCTATTTTGTGATATTTTCACGTTTTCTTCACAGTTTTATTATTACAACCCAGCTGGCAATTAGAGTCACCCTCTCCTTTATGCCCTAGTTATAACTGGCTCACACCACAATTCCATATCCTGTGGAAAATCTAATACACATCCAAGATCTCTGAAATGCCTAGTAGATGAGGAGAGAGTGGTACTCCATTCTTAAGGATATTTTTACCTCTGACTTTCTCCCTCCACTGAGTTATCTTCTGTTCTGTGTCTTGTGGCTATTCCTTACTTCCAAAAACATGGACCTCAACTCCTTATGCTAATTTCCACTGAAAATTATGATAGACAGCCTCTTAAGATGGGCCCCAGTGATCCTCAACTCTTGATATTCCCAGCCTTGTATAATCCCCTCCCTCTAAGTAACTTGCTTCTAATTAATAGAATAAGACAACACTGAGGTGCTGTCACTTCCGTCATCAGTTTGCAAAAGATTGCGACTTCCTTCTTGCTAGAAGATTCCCTCTCACTGTTTTTGATGAAGCCAACTGCTATGGTGGAGAAGGCTATGTGACAAGGGAACTGAGGGCAGCCACCAGTAACAGCCAGCAAGGAACTGAGGCCCTCAATCCAATGGATCTTAAGGAATTGAGTTCTGCCAACATTCATGTAAATGAACTTAGAAGCAGATACTTCCCTAGTAAAGTCTTCAGATGAGACCTCAGCCCTGGCTGTCACCTTGATTGCAACCTTTTAATTGCAGCTGAAGCAGAGGACCCAGCTAAGCCATGCTCAGGCTGTTGCTCCACATAAACTGTGAGATAATAAAAGTGTGTTGTTTTAAGCCATTAAGTTTGGGGATGATTTGCTATGCAATAATAAATAATACAAAAACCTAATAAATAAACCAATAACCCCACCTACTCAGGCCTTCTCATGGGTTTAGGGAGACAGAAGGCTTTATATCACAGAAACACTAAAAACATGAAACTGAATATTTCATATCTTAATTTGTGAAAATCCTTTTGATACTCCATTATAATACTCCTACTCCCTCTTCTCTCCCCTGATATCTTCTATCTCAGGAAAGGAAAAAAAAGTATAGATACTTGTGTGTGTGTATGTATGTATGTGTGTGTGTATATATATGTGTATACATACATATACATATACACACACATATATATTTGGAGCCCTGGTGGCACAGAGTTAAGGGCTCAGCTGCTAACTAAAAGGTTGGCAGTTCAGATCCACCAGCTGCTCCTTGGAAATCCTGTGGGGCAGTTCTACTCTGTCCTACAGGGTCACTATGAGTCGGAATTGACTCAATGGCCACAAGTGTGTGTATGTGTGTGTATATATATATATACTTTTTTTTTTCTCCCTGAGATAGAAGACGTCATGGGAGAGCCGGGCTTCAGCAGAGATTTTGAAATTATCTGACCCTACATTGATATACACCATTCTTCTCCCTAGACTCTGCCTAGGGCAGGGCAGGCAGTGTTATTTTTCCAATGACATAATACAATATAATAAATATAATACAACTTACCATAATGTTTTATAATCATCTGTCTGTATCCCCCACTGAGTTTTTCAAGAAAAGTGACTGTGTCTTATTCACTTTCTATCTCCAGTGCATAGTGCAAAGTTGATTAAAGAGTCAGGACTTAGTAAATGCTTGCTGAATGTTTATTCATTGCATACCATTGCACTAGAAGATTTACATTTTAAAATTAATTTTAATGCATTATTCATGCACAGAAAACCTCTGTGCTGGGCTATAAGAAAAACTACACTCTAATGAAGTCCTCAAGTATTTCAAATAACTGAACTCCTTTGGACAGATTCAAGAAACAGTGCTCTGATAAATTCCATGCTACAGCCTGCTGTGAGGCTCGGAATGTATTGATTATTGGTCTCAACCCATCTGGATCAAAGGAGAATGAAGAACACCAAGGTCACATGATAACTAGGAGCTCGAGACAGAAAGGGCCACATGAACCAGAGACTTTATCATCCTGAGACCAGAAGAACTAGATGGTGCCCGGCCACAACCGATGACTGCTCTGACAGGGAGCACAACAGAGAACCCCTGAGGGAGCAGGAGATCAGTGGGATGCAGACCCCAAATTCTCATAAAAAGACCAGACTTAATGGTCTGACCGAGACTAGAAGAATCCCGGCAGTCACGGTCCCCAAACCTTCTGTTGGCCCAGGACAGGAACCATTACTGAAGACTACTCATCAGACATGGAAGGGACTGGACAATGGGCTGGAGAGAGATGCTGATGAAGAGTGAGCTACTTGTATCAGGTGGACACTTGAGACTGTATTGGCATCTCCTGTCTGGAGGGGAGATGGGAGGGTAGAGAGGGTTAGAAACTGGCAAAACGGTCACAAAAGGAGAGACTGGAAGAAGGGAGCAGGCTGACTCATTAGGGGGAGAGTAAATGGGAGTTTGTAGTAAGGTGTATATAAGCTTATATGTGACAGACTGACTTGATTTGTAAACTGTCACTTAAAGGACCATAAAAATTATTTTTTAAAAAAAGTATTGATTAACTATTTTTTAAATATGAATATAATATTCTATAACTCAATGGGGTGATATTAGATTTTTGGCTTTAAAAACAATTGCTCAAAAATTTCAATTCTCATTAAGTCATTTGGCAAAATAAATTCTATTTAGAAAACATTCTTCATCCCGCTTTGAAGTGTGGCATCTGGGGTCTTAAATGCTAACAAGCAGCCATTTAAGATGCATCAATTGGTCTCAACCCACGTGGATCAAAGGAGAATGAAGAACACCAAGGTCACAAGATAACTATGAGCCCAAGACAGAAAGGGCCACATGAAATAGACGACTTACATCAGCCTGAGACCAGAAGAACTAGATGGTGCCCGGCCACAACCGATGACTGCCCTGACAGGGAGCACAACAGAGAATCCCTGAGGGAGCAGGAGAACAGTGGGATGCAGACCCCAAATTCTCATAAAAGGACCAGACTTAATGGTCTGACCGAGACTAGAAGAATCCCAGCGGTCATGGTCCCCAAATCTTCTGTTGGCCCAGGACAGAAACCATTCCCGAAGACTACTCATCAGACATGGAAGAGACTGGACAATGGTTGGAGAGAGATGCTGATGAAGAGTGAGCTACTTGTATCAGGTGGACACTTGAGACCGTGTTGGCATCTCCTGTCTGGAGGGGAGATGGGAGGGTAGAGAGGGTTAGAAACTGGCAAAACAGTCACGAAAGGAGAGACTGGAAGGAGGGAGCGGGCTGGCTCATTAGAGGGAGAGTAAATGGGACTATGTAGTAAGGTGTATATAAGTTTATATGTGAGAGACTGACTTGATTTGTAAACTTTCACTTAAAGCACAATAAAAATTATTTTTTAAAAATGTCAATTCTCAGAATTTATCATAAGAAAATTAAAAAATCAACATCATTTTTGAAAGTGAAAAATTGGAAAACCAAATATTCAGCAGTAGGGACAGGTTAAATAAACTGTGGTGTGTCCACACATTGTATAATAAGTGCTAAACCAGATATGTGTTAACTGGGAGAGGTAGCCATAATATAATTGTATATGAAATGAGCAACTAACAAGGCAATACGTAATCTTAATTTTGTAAAAAACACATTTGCCCATATCTACGCGTACATATGGAATCCTGGTGGTGTAGTGGTTAAGTGCTATGGCTGCCAACTAATAGGTCGGTAGTTAGAATCCACCAGGTGCTCCTTGGAAACTCTATGGCGCAGTTCTACTCTGTCCTGTAGGATCACTATGAGTCAGAATCAACTCGACAGCAATGGGTTTGGGGTTTTTTTTTAATGTGTACATATGCAGAGAAAAACCCAGATGGCTATACACAGAAAATATTAATAGCAATTATCTCTGTATAGTAAGATCATATTTTTTTCTATCTTTCTATATTAGATGTTTTGCAAAAATTTTATGTCTCTTTTTAATAAAAAACATTTAAAACTGAAAATACAGAAATGACTAAATTGGTATTACTGTAACTGAGCAAATACGAACTACCTTTGAATACTTGCTAGATTAATACTCTGGGATGTAAAACACCTCACTTAACCTATTATTTTTATTTCTAAAACCATCTTTAAGTAAGTTGGATCATTTGAGCCCTCAAAACCTGATGAAGTAGAAAGAGCATACTAAGTACATTTTACAGATTAGAAATGACTTGCTCAAGCCACACACCTAGTAAGTAAAAAAGCCAGGTATACAGGCTATAGTCTGACTCCCAAAGCAGGAAAGAAAAATATTAGGAGTGGTTCCAGATGTAGATGGTCATCTCAAATAGCAGAATGAAGAATGATCACAAAATAATGATCAAGAATGACTTGTGGATATTCTGATACTCTAAGTAATTTTTTTCAGAAAATTCTGAAGATTACTGGATAGATTCATTTTCCACATTACCTTATTTGGAAAAGCTTCCCAAATTCTCAGTTAACAAGTCCTATAAATAAGCACAGGTCAGTATGTGGAATAATTAACGCATCAGGGAGGCAGGAAGAAAAACTAGGCAACCAAAATATTACGAACAGCACAAAGAGGTCCTACGGCCCCAGCCAGAGATCCCGACATCACTGCTGAGTTGACACCAACACTGACCATCTCTACACTTCACTGACCACTCTTGTAAGTCATTTATTTCATTTTTGATCCAGTCCCTGTATGTGCTGTTAAAAATGTATAGGAGAGTTTGTTTTAAACCACTACAACTATCATGGATTGAATTATGTTCCAAAAAAAATGAGTGTATCAATTTGGCTGGGCCATGATTCCCAGAATTGTGTGGTTGTCCTCCATTTTGTGATTGTAATTTTATGTTAAAGAGAATTAGGGTGGGATTGTAACACCTTACTAAGGTCACATCCCTGATCCATCGTAAAAGGAGTTTCCCAGGGGTGTGGCCTGTACCGCCTTTTATCTCTTAAGAGATAAAAGGAAAGGGAAGTAAGCAGAGAGTTGGGGACCTCATACCACCAAGAAAGCAGGGCCAGGAGCAGAGCGTATCCTTTGGACCCAGGGTTCCTGCGCGGAGAAGCTCCTAGACCAGGGGAAGATTGACAAGAAGGACGTTCCTCCAGAGCTGACAGAGAGAGAAGCCTTCACCTGGAGCTGATGCCCTGAATTTAGACTTCTAGCCTCTTAGACTGTGAGGAAATAAATTTCTCTGTGCTAAAGCAGTCCACTTGTGGTATTTCTGTTATAGCAGCACTAGATGACTAAGACAGAATTTGGTACCGAGAATGGGGTGCTGCTCTAACAGATACCTAAAATGTGGAAGCCATTTAGAAACTGAATGGATAGAGAAGCAGCAGTGGCAGAGGACCAGCAGCAGCAGAGGACCTGAGGCAGCATAGAGCTTGTGGCAGCAGAGAAGTGGAGGCAGGAGAGAATCGGCAGCAGCAAAACCAGAAGACCAGTGCCAGACAGCACTGGAGCCAACCGACAGAGCGAGAGAGCTGAGTGCCTGTGCTCAGGAGGCTTCCTGGCAGAGTGGGTGCCTCCAGGCACTTATCAGTGAGCTACAGAGCTTTGGAACACTTGCCCCAGCAAGGCAGGTGCAGGCATGAGGCCTCAGGAGCTGAGAGGCCAAGAAACCAGGAAGTAGAAGCTGAAGAGACAAGGAACATAAGAAGCTGAGCTCCCTCAGTTTAAAAAGGTACAGCCATGACTTCAGGGGTTTCAAAGGGTGGAGCCATGGCCTCTGGTGTTCCTAAGGGTGGAGTCGCTACTCAGATGGACGAGGAAAATGGTGCATCTAAAGCTGAGGGAGCAGAGTTGCTGTCCCAGTGGGTCTAGAAGGCAGAGCTGAAGCCCAGGGCCCAGGGGCCTCCACTCAGAACCCAGTGTCTGGAGGGCAGAGCCATTGTGTGAACCATCTCAGAAAACACAGGATTATTTTCAAAGCCTTGAAGCTTAATGTACTGTGTTCTGCTGACTTGCTTGGTGTCTGTTATCCCTTCTTTCCCTCTAGTTTCTCCCGTTTGTAATGGAAATGTCTAGCTTGTGCCGGTTCTGCCACTGTACCCTTGGAAGCAATAACTTGGCATTCTAGATTTCACAGATGAAGAGGAATTTTTGGATTTTGGACTTGGAGTTAGGACTTTTGGTATAATATGATGGGGTGAATATGTTTTGCATGTTGCAAGGATGTGATTTTTGGGGGGGGCCAAAGGGTGGAATGTCATGGATTGAATTATGTCCCCCCAAAAACGTATGTATCAATTGGGCTGGGCCATGATTCCCGGTATTGTGTGATTTTCCCTGTATGTTGTAAATCCTGCCTCCATGATGTTAATGAGGAAGGATGGGCAGCAGTTGTGTTACTGAGGCAGGACTCAATCTACAAGATTGGATTGTGTCTTGAGGCAACCCCTTGAGATATAAAAGAGAGAAGTTAGCAGAGAGGCAGGGGGACCTCATACCACCAAGAAAGCAGTGCCAGGAGCAGAACGTGTCCTTTGGACCAGGGTCCCTGCACAGAGAAGCTCCTTGTCTGGGGGAAGATTGATGAGAAGGCCAACAGAGAGAGAAAGCCTTCCCCTGGAGCTGATGCCCTGAATTTGGACTTTTAGCCTACTTTACTGTGAGAATATAAACTTCTCTTCGTTAAAGCCAACCACTTGTGGTATTTCTGTTATAGCAGCACTAGATTACTAAGACAATGACCAAGAAATATCCAGAAAAACAATGCTTCTGACAGAAACACGCATCTCTAAGATATGCAAATGTGGGACACACTCAGAGTGGAGATAAAATTTACACAGTAAAACCCCTTGTAGCTAACCCAAAGTGAAAATGATACAGAATCAATCAACTCCTCATCTGAATGGTGAAGGAGAGTCCTTAAAAAGCACTGAGCCTGGCACTGCTCTCTCTCCACCAAGAGCAGAGCAACTCTTCACCTCTTCCACCATCCCAGGCAGAGAGGCTGAGTCTTCGCAAACAAAAGGCTGCAGGCATTTGGCAGAAGACACAGGAGGGGTGGGAGCGTCCTGAGTCTGTCTTTGCACAAATGGCTGTAATGACAAGTTAGGAAGGAAATAGAGCAGAAGACTGGACGTGAGGTGTCAACTGTAAGCAATTTTAGACAGAAAGGCTGACCCTCCTCTGAAATTCATAATATCAGCTTCAGGAAAAGGAAATGCCCCCTTGGCACTCAGATCAGCATTAAGGTGTGGGCTAGTCAGCCAGCCATGCAGAAGAGGATCAGCAGATGAGCAGAGAGGCACTCAGATGGACCAGGACAGAGACAATTCCCCTGCTGCTCCTCTGCACTGAGGAATTTACTAATCCTTTAGAAAATCCTGGTGCCACAGTGGTTAAGAATTCAGCTGCTAACCAAAAGGCTGGCAGTTTAAATCCACCAGGTACTCCTCAGAAACCCTATGGAGCCGTTCTACTCTGTCCTATACGGTCAATATGAGTCAGAATTGACTTGATGGCAAGGAATTTGGTTTGGTTTTTGGTGTTAGTGAGAAGAGACTGGAGTTAATACAAGACATACCACAGAATGCTACAGATAGTTTATTGCTCATACACAGTGAAACCTGTGACCAGAACTCGACGGGACTGCCTTGTTTCTCCGGTCTTCCATTTTACATCTTTCACAGAGCAGAGTCACCACTTTTAAATCACTCTCTATTTAGTGCAAAATATTTGAATTGTCCTCTTCTGACAAGTTTCTGCCTTACACAGGTTCCCACTTTCACAGATTTTACTGTATTTGGTACTAGTTAAATGTTTAGTGAAGTGTATGCAGATCACTCCACATTGTAGGTTTAGTTATTCTCAACCAGTTTAGTTATTCTCAAAGAGTTACATTTTTGTAATCATTACCAAATACTTAATTAAACCTCTCCCCCACAAAAAATGTTGCCATCAAGTCCATTCTGATTCACATAGACCCTATAGGACAGAGTAGAACTGCCGCCATAGGATTTCCAAGGTTGAAATCTTTACGGAGGCAGACTGCCACATCTTTATCCCACAAAGTGGCTGGTGTGGGTTCAAACTGCCAACCTTTTGGTTAGCAGCCAAGTGCTTAATCACTGTGTCACAAGGGCTTCTTACCTAATTAAAGAATATATATATACATATATATATAAAAGAAAATATATTCAAGTAGTCCCTGATTTACAACAGGGTTCCTTTCTGACGACTCTGTCATAAATTGGTTCTGATATAAGGCAAATACCTCATTTTTGTTTTTAGTTTTCATCATCATTGCCTTTTATTATCAGTATTTTTATAAATCTGATCTTTATTTGTCTTTGGGGGTTGGAAACATCACATTTAAAGTTACAGATATATTTTCATATATACATACATAAAAAACGCACACTTTCATAAAAAATGGATAACATTGGCATTTTGACAGTTGCAGTAATAACTCCACTTGTGGAAGGTTCTGGATCATCTGGATTATCTCAGGGAATGAGGATGGTGTTGCCGGTAAAAAATTAGTGAGAGTTGATTCTATGGTCCTTTTATGCACTGCAACATTGTATGTAGAACATATTACTAAAGATAAGATGTACAAAAAAATAGGTTATAAGTTGGGGACTACCTGTAATAGCCAACACAATTAAATGCTATTTTATGCAGATAACACAACCTTGCTTGCTGAAAGTGAAGAGGACTTGAAGCACTTACTGATGAAGATCAAAGACCACAGCCTTCAGTATGGATTACCCTCCAACATAAAGACAACAAAAATCCTCACAACCGGATCACTAAGCAACATCACAATAAACGGAGAAAAGACTGAAGTTGTCAAGGATTTCGCTTTACTTGGATCCACAATCAAAATCCATGGAAGCAGCAGTCAAGAAATCAAATGGTGCATTGTACTGGGACTTCTTTAAAGTGTTAAAAAGCAAAGATGTCACCGTGAAGACTAAGGTGCACCTGACCCAAGCCATGGTGTTTTCAGTCACCTCAACTGCATACAAAAGCTGGACAACGAATAAGAAAGATGGAACAAAAATTGATGCCTTGGAATTGTGGTGTCCGTGAAGAATACTGAATATACCATGGACTGCCAAAAGAAAGAACAAATCAGTCTTGGAAGAAGTGCAACCGCAATGCTCCTGAGAAGCAAGGATGGTGAGGCTATGTCTCACATACTTTGAACAGGAGGGATCGGTCCCTGGAGAAGGGAATGCTTGGTAAAGTAGAGGGTCACCGAAAAAGAAGATGACCCTCAACAAGATGGATTGACACAGTGGCTGTAACAATGGGCTCAAGCATAAGAACAATCATGAGGATGGTGCAGGATTAGGCAGTGTTTCATTCCAATGCACTCAGGGTCACTATGAGTCGAAACTGACTGGATGGCACCTAACAATAACATAACAACATTAAATGCTTATTATGTGCCAGGCCAGCCACCAACCTGTCAGTTTGTCATACTGTGGTGGCTTGCATATTGCTATGATGCTGTGTATAGTTATTGAAGACTGTCTTAACATTTCACAACTTTTATTAAATTCCTGAACTCTGCCATTCAGAAGAACATTATTATATTGTCTGCTAAGAACATATAATGAATCTCATACAGAAATAGCAACAGAAGTGGCAGCCTGTGTTTGCAGATATGTTTTGTTTTGCTTCTCATTCAAAAATGAAAAAATTATTTTTTGAATGAGTGCCAAGATTTGAATGTTGGGAGATTTCACACAAAAATTTGAATTTTTAATTTTTCTTAAAACATTGTGAGAACTGGCAAAACTATTTCTGCATTCTTCTAGGGAAAGGTTTGTCTAGAGCTGATGGGTGGCTGCCTCTTTACTATCCTTCACTTCCCCTCACTTCCTCTCCTCCCCGCATTGTCTCATTCCTATAATGCTTCATCCACTTACATTGCCTGTGTCTCTTCTGTGCAATTTAAGTTGTTTTCTTTGATCTAGATTTTGCAAATGGTTAATATTAACAAAGGTTTCTTGAAATTAGATAACGTGCACAAAACCCATTCAAGCCTCATTCTGTAAGGAGTTCTGTTTACCTGCTTTATTCACTCAGTGCCCCAGAATCTTGATTACACAGTTGGAGTGAGATTCCTGAGTTCAGATTCTGGCTCTGTCATTTCCTAATTTGGGACACATTACTTAACCCCTCCCTGCCTCAGTTTCCTCATATATAAAATGGAGGTAATAATAAATGAATATATGTAAGACAACCAGCTAATAACAATACTTGGCACATTTTTTTTTTTTTTTTTTACCATGGAGTCAGCTCCAACTCATGGCAACCTTACATATAACAGAACAAAACACTGCCAGGTCCCATGCCAGCCCTCTGCCACTTTCATCGTCATTTGAGTCCTTTGTTGCGGCTATTGTGTAGTGTCTTCCAACCTAGTGAGCTCATCTTCCAACACTATACTGGACAATGTTCTATTGTGATCCATAGAGTTTCCATTGGCTAATTTCCCACTGTAGATCAGCAGGCCTTTCTTCCTAGCCTGTCTTAGTCTGGAAGCTCCACTGAAAGCTGCCCACCATAGGCAACCCGCTGGTATATGAAATACTGGTGGTACAGCTTCCAGCATTCCACCACTGTACAACAAACTGACGGAGAGGTGGTGGTTAAGGACTTCTGTTGTTGTTAGGTGCCATCAAGTCAGTTCTGACTCATAGTGGGTGGCCCCATGGACAACAGAATGAAACACTGCCTGTTTCTGTGCCATCCTCAAAATCATTACTATGTTTGAGCCCATTGTTACTGACACTGTGTCAATTATCTCGTTGAGGGTCCTCCTCTTTTTCTCCGACCCTCTGCTTTGCCAAGCATGATGTCCTTCTCCAGGGACTGGGACTTCACACAGTGCAAAATCAGGCTCTTTGCAATAGTGTTTAACCTCCCAAGATTTAACCTGGAAAGTAACAGCCAGCAGCAATTCAATAACATAATTTATTGTCCTTCCTTTACACTCTTCCTTTCTCCTTTCCTCCAGGCAGTCATTTATAGTCTTATGTTAAGGCTACAATATTTTTTTTAAGGGTAAGATGGCCTGATGACCTACTCCTATACAGATTATAGCCTAGGGCACCCTATGGGGGCAGTTCTACTCTATCCTATAGGGTGGCTATGAATCAGAATCGACTCGAAGGCACACAACAATATCTTTTTAAAATAACATTATTCTTGGTTTCAAAAGTTAAATATATCCATATTATAAAAATATATAAAATAAAGAGAAAACATTGGATACACTTAATGAGCATAATAAGTGACCCCAACCAGTCAATGGATAAAGTGGATGAAGCCAACTCACCACTTCACAACCACTCAGCTCTACATCTTATTCCAGCCACTACAGAGGTGAACAGGTCCATTCAGGCTTCGACCACATTTAAGCAGATATAATCTGACAGCACCTTACTTCTGACCCACCTCTGCCTCCACATGCCCCTTACTTCCTGCTCCAGAGCTTTTTAATGCCAACCAAGGCTTAGGAGCTCATAGGTGTTCACTCCATACTCATGAATATGCAAACCTGAAGTGCAAGGGAGTTAACACTGCAGGTCACTCTTGACCAATAAGGGCAGAAACTAATGAGTACATGTGTCTTAGGCTGAGTTCTCTAGAAAAACAAAACTAGTGAGGTGTGTGTGTGTATATATATATATACATGTACATGTATGTATATGTGCACATAAAAAAAGAGGGAGACATTTATCTCAATAAAATTGCTTATATGGTTATACCCACCAAAACCAAACCCACTGCCATCAAGTCGATTCCAACTCATAGCGACCCTATAGGACAGAGTAGAACTGCCCCATAGAGTTTCCAAGGAGCTCCTGGTAGATTTGAACTGTCGACCTTTCGGTTAGCAGCTGTAGCACTTAACCACTACGCCACCAGGGTTTCCCATATGGTTATGGAGACTGGAAAATCCTAAGTCTGTAGGGCAGGCGGCAGGCTGGAGGCTTCTCATGACTCACATAGCTGCAGGGGCTGAGGAACCCAAATCAGCAGGTCAGATAGTAGGCTGCTAGCTCACAGGCTGCAGAGGCTGATGAATTCCAAGATCAGCAGATAAGCTGCTAGCTCAAGTCCCAAGAACCAGAGGTCAAGTGATTACAAGCTGGATGAAGGATCCAGAGTGGAAGCCTTGCTGGAACATGCATTTATATACTGGAGGCAGGCCACACCCTCTAGGAAACTCCCTTTCAACTGACTGGCTGCTCATAGCGGATCTCATCATGGAGTTGATTACATCGTTACATAACTGCCAAGCTACATCATAACTGCCAAATCCCTGAGAATCATGGCCCAGTCAAGCTGACACACAACCTAAACCATCAGAGTATACTCCTTGTCAAGTTGGCACCTGTACACATCTGTTTAAACCATCCATAATCTCTAGATAAAAACAACTGTAAAGTCATATTTGAGTGAAAGGTGATACAACTAACATGCATACAGCAGAAAACACGCTAGCCCCATTGTCCTGTTACATAAGTGAAGAAAACAAAAATATATGATGCACACATACAAGGAAGAAGTACTTATAACAATTACAGTTCTTGTTTCTGCAACTGGTCGTGTGGTTGTAGCAGGTATTTAGAACTACCTTCTTCCACCACCCATTCCGTATTCCCTTTACCCTCAGCAGGCACCTCAGCTATTTGTAGTTCTTTGCCTGGTGGGATGACCCAAACCTTCATTCTTGAAGGGTCTGGGCCATTAGTAGTCACATCAAAATTGTGTTGCTATAGTTTTGCATTGACTTTAATCACAGTATTAAGAGATGCCCTAAGTGATCTCCTGTATTCCAGGCATACTCTTCCATACTTCCATTATGTAATATCGATCCAATTTCCTCTTGGTAGTCAGGATCAATCACACTAGCCAATATGGTAACACCCTTGTTTGCCTGTTGATCCGATCCAGAGGCATGAGGAGCCCAAAGTGGCTGGGTGTGAATTCTTCCAGTTTAATGTAATTAGTGATGTGTCTCCAAGTGGAAGCATTCCTCCCATTGGAACTAAGACCTCTAGACTCACAGCACACAGAATCATGGGGACAGGAACCAAAAATTTTGCAAGTGGGTCACTAGGGGTAATAATGAGAAGCGCCACTTCCATTTCCACCCCTTGATTCCTGGATCCATGAATCCTAGCTATGGAAGAAACAGCACCATATATTGGACACTGGTTTAGAGCACATATAGCCTCCTGGAGAACACTGCCCCAACCCTGAAAGGTACTGCCACCTAGCTGGGGCCATAATTGTGTCTTTAGGAGGCCATTCCACTATTCTATCAAGCCAGCTGCTTCAAGATGATGGAGAATATGAAAACAACAGTGAATTCCAGCCAATTTCCCTAAGCCTTTGGCCACCTTCTACAGTATTCCAAGGCAGGTCTGGTACTTCAATTTGATTTAGTGTAGGCCACAGCATAATCCATGCTTCAGCAACCCAACCAAATAAACTATTAGATCCTTTCCTAACCTCTGGAGCTGAAACACTGAATGAAGAATTTCTGCTTAGTGGGCCCATATCAATAAACTCAGACTGATCTAACTTTATGTTCCTTGCACCATTATCCCACACCCTTAATAGCCATTCCCACACATATTCCCTAGGTTTCTGTTTGTACATATTAGAAAAGTCAAGCAGTTCTTTTGGAGTGTAGCATGCCTCCTCCTGAGTCACACTTTGTATTTCACCTTTTGGGGCTTGCTGGGACTTAAGTCTAGCTATAGGTTTAGAAGCAAAAAATGGGTGGTGGGGAAGTGCTCTGAGAACATTCAGCAACCTTATAAGTCAACCCTCTCAGGTGATGCCCCAGGCAATGACTCAGACACCTCCTCAGGGGGTGACTCAAACAAAGACTCTTCAGACACAGCTGGGTTAATCTCATCTTATGGAGGTGGAGGGGCTAGTCGTTTTACTGGGTAGGATGGCTTAACAAACAAAGATGGAATAATCTCCTCAGATGGGAGTGAGCGGGCTGGTTCTGTTGGCAAAAGTGATTCAATGAAATTTAGGGGTTCAGTGTCCCTAGCTTTTTATTATCTGCCCATATGTCCCAATCCCAAGCTTCAGGATCCCATTTCTTCCCAATCAATGTCCTCAGTTTAACTTCAGACACCATTGGGAATTCGACTGGCTTTGTAATTCTGCCACTTTTACAATAAAACTCTGAGTTTGATTTTCAGCAATATCAGCTCTGTTACTACAAGAAATAAGGCTTTTGAGTAAGCTTCTTGGATCAAGGAGACATGTGAGACTATGTGAGCAGCTTCTGTCTGGAGGGGAGATGAGAGGGCAGAGGGGGTCAGAAGCTGACTGAATGGACATGAAAACATAGAGTGGAGGAAAGGAGTGTGCTGTCTCATTATGGGGAGAGCAACTAGAAGTATATATAAAAAAAAAATAGCAAGGTGTATATAAATTTTTGCACAAGAGACTGACTTGATTTGTAAACTTTCACTTAAAGCATAATAAAAATTAAAAAAAAATAAGGCTTTCTTTCTGGACATGAGTGCAACCTTGAGGTCATTTATGTGGCACTTGAGCTGTGACTCTGAAGTCCTGAGTTCATGTCTTTCTTTCACCACTTTGTTTAACCAAAGTAGGACCAACCAACCAGCTTCTTTATATGTCTCATTCTGACAAAAATTATAGAAAAGTATCAAACATGATCACCCAGAGTCTTGTCTCTCACCAATACTTGACCTACTGGTGGTGATATTTTGCATATTTCTATTGCCATCTCACACCACAGATTAGCAGTGCTCTCTTTACTACTGGAAGCAGAGTCATCAACACCTTTGAGACTAACCAGACTTGAGGACCAATTTAGAAAACAACTCATACTCACAGTCTTGTTTCTCTAGAACCACTCTTGGTACCAAATTTCTTAGGCTGAGTTCTCTGGAGAAGCAAATCAATGAAGCATATACACACACACACATATACATACCTACAGAGAGAGAGAGAGATTGAGGTTTATCTCAAGGAAATGGCTCACACAGTTGTAAAGGCTGGAAGTCCAAAGTCTGTTGGTCAGGTGTCAGGCTGGCGGCTTACTCACGGAGCTGCAGGGGCTGACAAACCCAAGATCAGCAGATCAGACAGCAGGTCTCTAGCTTACAGGCTGCAGAGGCTGACAAATCCCAAGACTGGCAAGTAAGACGGTAAGCCACTGGCTCACAGGCTGCAGAGGCTGACAAATCCAAAGATCAGCTCAAGTCCCAAGAACCACAGGTCAGATAATGATGAGCTGGATGCAGGATCCAGAGTGAGAGCCTTGCTGGAACATCCATTATACACTGGAGGCTGGCCACATTCTCAAGGAAACTCGCTTTTAACTGACTGGCTGTTCATAGTAGATCTCATCATGGAGCTGACTACATCATTACATAGCTGCCAAACTACATCATAACTGCCAAACCACTGAGAATCGTGGCCCAGCCTAGTTGACATACAACCTTAACCATCATAACATGCTTCCTCATTTCAGCCCCTGGGCAGACAGGTAGTTCTGAGGCGCATTTCATAAGGGCCCCAGATCAAGCACTAATTGCCCTCAGCAGCAGTCAATTTTGAAAATGTATGCTTGTATTGGCTTTTCCTTCTTCCTTTTTCTCTTCCTAGGTCCTTTACTTCCATTGGGATCATTTCCCAAATTACCTGCATGCAGCATTTATCTCAGGTCCACTTTTGCAGGACCCAGGCTAAGAAGGTTGATAAGAAAGTGGCCTTAGAAATCATACCCTCTGGATTATGACTGGGTAGTGACCACTGCTGGTGATAAGTAGATTGATGATGAGTTCTGGCATTCAGTAACATCCCATTTACTAAGACTCTTACCTCCTGTGGTAAATTTACATGAGGTATAGATGGAACGTGAAGGACTGAATTAAGTGGTAGCTGTGGTACCTGAATGATACATGTTCAATGGTAATTATAAGGATCATGGAGTTGTCTGCCTTTTTTAACTGCTTTGGAACCCTTGAGGAGGTGAAATTAAAATTATGTGTTCAGGTCAATCAGCTATTAACTCAAGGCACACTATGAAAGGTCTCTTTGATAGCATTCAGGTTAACCTTCATCTCCTGCAACCACAGGGAAGATTGTGCTGAAAATAACGCTCAGGAACTAATTGCAAAGCTCAAAGACCTGCAAAGAGATTGCAGGTACAGTCTCAATATGTCTCTTATACTAGTCAGTGCCCTGATAGGAAAATAGGAGATATATGTCTTGGAATGGGGACATTTAGTTGGATAAGCCTAAAAATCTTGAATCTCCAGATTCCCCTGACTCCTCCAGACCATTAACAGCAGCTTCCCCCTTGCTAGAGGTGAGCAACCTTCCCTCCTCTAGAGCCCCTGAAAAGTACTCACATAAGGTAGGTGCCTAACAAGGTAATTCTTGTCCTTTCGAGGATCTGCTGCCACATCTTCTCACTGCCTCTGAGCCAATAACCAGAGTCAGGTCCCAGCATAGCCCAAGCAGAGAAATATAATTCCTGCTGTAGAAGTTGACTGCTTATTCATCAAAGTAATCTATATTAGTGGGAACTAGGGAAAGATTATTGGGAGTGGATCCTGAGGGCTTTAGACCAGAGGGTGCAGAGTACTAAGCTGGATAAAGAATAATTTATTGATTTGTGTGTGAGCACTCTCTGTGACTCTGGGTCAATGTTCTGACAAGGACACCTGAAACTGATCCCAGTACCCTGCTGGAATGGTTCCATGAAGCTTAAATGGAATGATGGCTTCCTGTAAGAGAAGTGGAGATGCCAGAACTAAGGAAAGGATCAGAAGCATCTGGGAGGTAAGTCTGTTGAAACAGGTTTATTACAGGAGGCTAAAGAACCCACCACCTATGTTTCCTGGAAGGACCCAGAGGAGAATTCTCCCTTCACTGAGGCTATAAAATATGAATGGATGAGGGGTGCACTGGAGTCTCTGAGATGCACGGTTGCACCTTTTAGTACCACTTCACATCCTCAGATTCCACTTCTTACTTCAGCCACTGCTGAAGCCATCGACTGCACACGTTTTGACCAGCATCGCACTGGTGTAACCTGACGCCTTCCATGTTCTTTTTGCTTCTTCTTTTATACCTTCTGTCCCTGGGCTCCTGTGACAACTTGGTGGGGGATACTTGGCACTCATGCACATACCCGGTAGTATGAGGGAGTTAACCTCTATAAGGCCACCCTTGATCAATGGGAGACAGAAACCAATGGATAAATACTTCCGCTTTCATGATCCGGGGTGGAGAGGTCTGAAATCCATTTCATAGGGCTCCTCAGGGAGGCATGGTGTCATTAATCACTAGTTACTCCCAGAGCCAGCCAACTCGTTAGTACATTCTGGTATTGGCTTTTCAATCCCTCAGCCCCTCCACTCCCACTGCCTGGAATCAATTCCCAAATAAACTACCTGAACCCGAGTTTTTAGACGAACCCAGGACAAAACAAAGTCCAACACTTTGCCTGACCCTGGGGGGAGGGGGAGAGGAGAAGGGCTTAATATGGGTCAAAACCACAAAGCCTGCAAGTAAAATTGGTCCTGGAACAAGAGTTGTAGTGATAACAAGAGCATAATTAGCAGATACGCACCCCAACCCACCACTCAAACTCTACTACAAGCATATAAGCAACATCTTCAAAAAATTTTTTTCAGTAGCATCAAATGCTATTTTCACACACACACCCTACAGGCTGGGTCTTTTACAGCTCAATCTGATCAGGTAACAGCGAAAGAAAGCAAATATAGAGGCTTTTTTTTTTTTTTTTTTATAGTGGAAAACGAGAAAAAAGTTTTAATAGCTATTTAAAGAAATGCTCAGATTATCTATTAATAAGATTTTAGCTGCAATAACATTTTAAAATGAGTCCATCACAGTGCTAGACAATATGTCTGGTTTAAAACACTTGCTAAGTTTACTCCATATATACTTACTGAGTTTCCACTGTTCGAGAGAAAAATTTCTCCATTATTCCATTTCTATCTTTTTGATAGAAAAATAATCTATGTCAATATTTATAGCTAAATAAGCCAGAATATGTCTTGGTGTCACAAAATTAAACATTTAAAGTAAACGCAAAATTAAGAATCGATATATCTGTGCCACGCCCAATCCTGGCACAGAGATATTGATTTTTTCTTACGAAAAAGTCAGAATTTTAGTAAATCAAATATGTTGTTGTTGTTAGTTGCTTTGAGTTGGCTCCGACTAATGTGACCCAGTGTGCAACAGAACAAAATGTTGCCCCGTCCTGCACCATCTTCAAGATCATGGGTATGCCCAAGTTCACTGCTGCAGTCACCGTGTATTTTCAGTGCCTTCCAACCTAAAGGACTGTATTAGACAATATTCTGTGGTGGTCCATAGGGTTTTTCACTGACTAATTTTCAAAAGTAGATCACCCAGTCTTTCTTCCTAGTCTGTCTTAGTCTGAAAGCTCCACTGAAACCTGTCCACCACCAGCGATCCCGCAGTATTTGAAATGCCATGGCATAGCTTCCAGCATCATAGCAACACGCCTGCCACGACAGTACAACAAACTGACAAATGGGTAGTGAAAACCAGATATACTTCTCTTTTAAAAATATCTTTCCGTGCTTTGCTAGTGTATTAGCTGGGCTTGGGGCTGCAATTCTTTAGGTGCGTCAATCAAAGATACCAGAACCCAATCAAGTCAACATGGGCCGGGGCCCTTTGAAACCACCTGTGCTTTTTCTATATTCAACACAAACACCACACTTACGCTTAACACAAAAATGGGTGTCCACAGAAACTGCACAGCAACAAAACACTGTTGGTTTTGTCTTCCACATAGATGTTAAAACAACTCCACATATTATCACACTGTTGACTCCAAAATGGGGTAGAGTACCTAATCTGATTTGGCTAGCAAAAAGGAAGTTGGAAAACAGAGGCTCATTTAAACAGGTTGTCCAATAGTCAATCATTTCAGCAAACTAATTGCCACATCCTAATCAGCACAAGTATTATAATTATATTCAAATATGCTTAATCATAAAGAGAAGTTGCTATATATCATAAATGATCCTGGATCAAGAAACAAGTAACCAAAAGCTGCATGTTAATAACTGTTGTTCACACTGAAATTTCTTATGCTATTAATATCTAAGTTCCCTTCTGTGACTTTAGGCTATTTTAAAAAGAGAGAAAAAATACAGAAACCTTGTTACCATGGAGACCGTAAGCCGGTCAGCCCATCTGCTGAAGAGGATATAAAACTTTGTAAGTAGAATTTTAAAAAACCTTACTACGTGAAAGACTTCATCAAACACAGAACGGGAGGTAGGCAGCTATAGAAAATTTGGCAAACAGCCATTTACAAAAATATGGGCTATGATACTAACCATGAATTTGCAATGATTCTTATTAAGAGGAAACTACTAACACCTATACATTAGGATATTAAAGATGCAAAACATATTTTGGTATGTTCTATGCTAATAATATCACTTTTCAGAAAAAAAATTATTTTATGAATGTATATTAAAAACGAGTCCAAGGAAGCCTGTGATTTGATTTTTTTCTTTTTTTGGTTTTTAAAAACTGCTCCAGACACTTATCACAGGTTTTTATAAAAATAACAATAGGATGTATAGTAAGCTAAAAAAAATACGTAAAAATTACGCATTTTAAATAATTATGGTGTGGAAGTACAATGACATCTTCAGTACCTTTTTATAATTAGCCTTTCTCTTCCATTTTCTATATATATGAGTTCCTAATTCAGAAATGTATTCATTCAACAAACATACTGCAACCTAACAGGCGTCAGGCCCTGGCCACAATGAAGGCGAGGGAAACATCAACCCAAATCAGTTTCCACCCTTAAGAAACTCCCTGTGTAACGGAGGTGGACTTATCTTCACGCAGGCATGCATTCATGCATACATTCGGTAAAGGCATACTAAACACCCACTATGTGCCAGGCATAGCTCTGGGCACTGGGAATTACACAGTGATCAAAAGCAGCAAAAATTCCTGCCCTTCTAGGGCTTATATTCAGGTGTAGCTTACGATGAAATGACAGTAATTGAGAGAGGTATTTTAGAGGTGACAAGTTGCTGTAAGATGACAGATGACTCCTCCCACCAGAAGCAATTAGCTAAAGACTCCAGAGGAGGTAACTTTTGAGCTGGGGCTTGAAAGCTAAGTAGGGGTACACCAGGTAAGAACAGAACCAGCATTTCAGGCCACGGGGGCACATTGTAGGCCATAAATCTCTGAGACGTCTGGCACTGAGCTGGCTTTTATTTCAGGGCTTGAGAGACCAACGTGCAAGAATAACTTCATGAATATTAAATTTTAAGGAAATTTGCATGTAAATTTTTACATGCAAAGCGATTTAAAAGCATAGTATTTACACAAATACCTGTGATATTTGTATTAGTTTTACTAAACAATGGAATTCCTAGTTCAAAAGCATTTGTGCCTCAAGATAAGTATCATAAGTCAAATTCAATGATGGCAACAATAACCTTTTGAGTTATCTTTTTCACAGATGATATTTCAGACCAAAACTCAAACCCACTGCCGTCGAGTGGATTCCGACTCATAGCGACCCTATGGTCGGAGTAGAACTGCCCCATAGAGTTTCCAAGGAGTGCCCGGGGGATTCGAACTGCCGACCTCTTGGTTAGCAGCCATAGCACCTAACCACTACACCACCAGGGTTTCCAACATTTCAGACAGAGCTCACAAAAACCTTTTGACAAGACACAGCAGTTATTGGTCTCCATTTTACAAAAGATGGAAACTCAAACAAGTTAAGTGATGTGCTCCTGGTCTTGTAAATGACTAAGCTAGACCTTCAGCCTGGGCTTTGGCTATAAATACTCTGCTTTTTCTACTAGACCAGACTTTAGTGCCAACTGAAGGGTTTTCACAAAATAAAGAGAAAATGCTCTCCTTGAGTAATATACCACAAATGCTTTGGTCTTAGGAAGAAATCTATACCTAGCTACTTTGTGTACCTGGCAGAGTGAGACCCGGGACAGCTGAGGGTAGTCAGTTACTAGCTGGCACAAACGTCATGAGGTCAGCCCAGTGATTTCCTTAACAAGGCATGGCAGCCAAGAAGGAAAGAGCATCTGATTTGTCACCAAAGGTCCCAAAACACCTCCCCATCCCACTTTCCACCCCTACCAACCCCTGCACCAAATTTGACATACGTGGAAGTGTCCTCTGCTTTGAAGTTCCTGCTTTAGCTCAGTGCTGCTTCCCTGTGTAGTAAGCTGGCAACCGTGGTTTCACTATGTTTACATGAGGATTTGGCCACCACCCCCAGATTCTAGTACCATCACTGAATCTGGCATAAGCTAATAGAAGAACGGGTGATTATGAATTTTGAACAAGCTGAGACAGACATGTAAACAAATGAATTGCTAAATAAATAAGCGGGTTAAATAACATTATGAGATTGGAACACGTGGGATGATAAAAACTATCTCTGAAAAATATTGAAGATGCATCTTTCAAATAGAAAAAGATAATTATAAGATTTGTCGACCTGCTGTCATTGCTTAAAAGAAAGTGTGTTCTCCAATGCCAGCTCTCAGAACTTGCATTCCTTTCAAAAAAAAATGTAGTCCTGCAGCATTAAAAAGCCTCACTTGAGAAACAACTCTAATGACCAGTTTGTTGGGGGAAGTGTCCCTGGCTCCAGGTTGAAGAGCAGGAATCTGGGACCAGAAAAGACAAGACTATATGGAGCATAAAGGGGCAGGCAGGACAGGATTCTAGGATAGATCCAAGAAACCGCCTCAAAGCTAGCAGCCAAATAGAGTCAAGGGCTGGGAGTCAAGTAAAGGGCTGTGTGTAAGCCCATGTGGAGAGTACAGCAGGAAGATGGAGAAGGAATGGTAATACAAAAGAAAACAAAGCTGCATGGTCATCACCTGGCTGGGGCTATGAATCTCAAATGACAGACTGTGCAGCAGAGAAGGTACACAGGGAAAGTGCCAGAAACTACGGAGTTACCAACACTACTACCATTACTACCACCTTCATCACCACTACCATCCCCATCAACAGCACCACAATTATCATCAATTCACCACTACCACCTCCATTGTCACCATCATCACTACCACTACCACCCTCATTACCATCACCACTTCCACCATCACCACTCCTACTCCCATTCTTATCACCACCACCTTCACCAACACACCATCAGTACCACCATCACCGCCATCAACATCACCACTCCACCACTACTACTGTCCTTGCTATCACCACTATCAATATCACCACCTCCCTACTACAACCTCTACCATCATCACTACTACTACACCACACAATCACACCACCACAACCACTACCATTACAAATAGCACTACCATTACCACCACTCTCACCACCATCACCAACACTGGCACCAGCTCCATCCCTTATCCTTACTGTCACCAGCACCTACACCATTATATACCATCACCACCACCACCATCATCTCTAATATTACCATCATCACCATGGAATGTTCCTTTTAGAAGCGCAGAGGAACCGACAGAAGCTATGAAATTTCAGCTTTTAGTTTCTCCCTTCCCCCCCAGTCTCTAAAAATAGAAGGAAGTGGTACTTAAAAAACAGAACTACAGTAGGTCCTGGTTTTAAATAAAACGATTTTCATCCAGTATGGGTTATCTCACTTATTAAAATTCTTACACCATCTATGAGACAGGTATTGTTATCCCCATTTTATAGGTGAGGAAACTGAAGTTCAGGAGCATTATTATTTGCCCAAGGTCATACAAATAGAAAGTGATGAAGCCCAGACTCATACTCCAGTCTGCCTGATTTCACAGCTGATTCTATAAACAGCCCTACCGAGCTGCCTTTCTGAAGAAAATTAAGATACAGCCTAAGCCCTTGAAGGGTTCAGTGTCAGTGGGAGAGACCTGTAAACATATCATTTCAAAACAAAGTGAGAAGTGCTCTGAATGTACTAAGGGAGGAAGAAACTAATTCTGCCCGGGGGTGTTGAAGAAGACTTTACAGAAGATATGACATTTATGCAGTCATGAGTAGGAGTTCACCAGAGAAAGCAGTGGGGGGGGGGGGGCGGGGTAGGAAGTATCCAGGTGGAGCACTCGCAGGTGCAAGGGATGAAGGCACTGTTTGCTTACTCCTGCTGGCTTTGCAGGTTTTCCCACATTTGACCTCTGGCCTGACTGATTTAAAGCTTCTGCTCAAGTCTGGTCAAACTACCAGCTTGTCTCTTTACACCAACTGACATAACAATTCAGCCACACACAAAGACACCAGCTTAGCTCTCCCTAGGTCTAACTCACAGTTTAACCTGTTGCCATTGAGGCAATTCCGACCCATAGCGACCCTATAGGACAGAGTAGAACTGCCCCACAGGGTTATCAAAGAGCAGCTGGTGGATTTGGACTGCTGACCTTTCGATTAGTAGCCAAGCTCTTAACCACTGCGCCACTCACATTCTAGAAAACTGCCTTGTGGTTGAAGCTTTGCTCAGCTGCCTGGAATTGGATGTCCAAGTTCCTGTAGACCTGGAGGCCGTAGTACTTACTGGGTTCTAGTTCTTCTACTGTCTCCCAGCCTACAAGGAACCTGGACATCCAATTGCAGACAGGCAAGCAAAGCTTCAACCAAAGCAGATTAGAGCCTGAGGCCACAATCTGTATTGACCAAAAGGCTTCTTAAATGCTGGCTGTTAGGGCAGAAACTGTCCTGAGGCAAATTCAGGATGAAGCTCCCAAATGGAACCGAGTAAGAGCATGTATTTGCTCACCTGCATTTCATCAATTTGTAGCTAATATCCCTGACGTCGAGTCACCTCATTCAGTGCCACCTGTACACATTTTGTCCTGAGGTCTTTTTGGAAAGTAGATTAGGAAGTAAGTTGCTCTAAACTAGAGTGCCATGTGGGCTCTACAGTGAGTATGTGACTATAAGTGCTTTTCATTTTATTCCAAGCCAAAATCATTGCACCTATGCCTTTGGGCTTGAAGCTAGGGGTCCACAAACATCCATCTGCATGTCTTCGAGTATACTCCAAACTACTTTCTGAGAAGGTCCTCAGCTCTTGAATCACCACTAAGTCTTCTTATACAGAACGTGTTCTTAGATATCTCAATTTTTAAAGTAGAATAGCAAGTCTATCCTAGCAAGATTCCTCATTTAACTGACAACAAAGACTACATCCTACCCAGATTCTTACCCAGCTACTGAATCTCCAAACCACTGTCATTCTAGTCATTTACTGGTCAATATTTATTATTAAACACTTCTTATGTGCCAGATGCCTATTCAGTTCACCTGGAATGTTCAATGACAAAGATACACAAATTCCCTACCTTTTTGAAGCTTATATTTCAGTGATGATTGACAAGAAAGAATAAGTTTAAAAATCAATAACTTCTGATAGTAATGGCACATGACAGCAAGTAAAGGCGGGGGATGGGGGAGCTGCCTACCTATATTGGGAAGCCAGGAAAGGTCTGATCTCTCTTATAAGGCAATGTTTTGGCTGCACTGGGAGAAATGAGAAGGAGTCAATTATGTCAAGAGCTGAGGAAAGTGCATTCAGGGAAAGAAGAACACCAAGTGCAAAGGCACAGAGGGAGGATTAATCTTGGTTTATCCAAAGGACATAAAGAAGGCCAGTGATAAAAGGGGAGTAAGAGAGTTGACAATGAAACAAAGAGAGTTAGGCAGGAGGTTAGATGGTTCTAGAGCCTTGTAGGCCACAATAAGGAATTTACATTTTATTTTAAGCACAATGGAAATCCATTAGAAGGTTTCAAGAAGGGGAATGACATGACATGATTTCCTTTTTCAAAAGATCACTCCAACAGCTGTGTGGAGAATAGATCTGGTGGTGAATGGAAGCAGAGGGACTCTTTCTGTAGACCAGCAGAGAAGTCATGGTGGCTCACACTAGGAATCAGTGTGGTGGCAGGAGAGATGGAGAGAAGTATACGGATTTGAGACAGCTTCCAGAGACAGAACTGTCTGGGAGAATTATTTAATTCCATCATTCAGTACCATTTCCAAGCTCTTCTGTGAGAAACAGTATTTTTAGAGGATGGTCTAAAGCATATACAAACCATCAGTTCAGCTACATCACTGATTTCATGCTTTGCTCCATGGAGCCCTCAGTTCATTGAAGGTACCTCTAGAACTGCTGCAGACATATGAGGAGGGAACTGGGAGCATGGTCCGGATATTCCCACTGCTCCTTCCCATCAATCGTAACACCTCCAATTATGTTGATTTCCAAGGATGACATCTGCAATTTTACTTGAAGAAAAAGTATCTACACCAAAATAAAACTTAGAAAACCACTGCTGTGATTAGGCAGAGTTGGCCTATCTGGCCCCAATATCCATTCTCTCCTTCCTTCCAAAAATAGACCTGCCCCAATTTTTACCCTTCAAATGGCTGCTCAGCCTCCTTTGAAGCTAGATGCAGCCTTATGACAAAGTTGAGGCCCCTGGATTGTAAGCAGAAGAATATGTTTAACTTTTGGGTCATCTCCTTAAAAATGAAGCTGCTTATCTTCCTCTTTCTCCTTTGAGCTGCCTATGAAATGGTAATGATCATAGCAGCCACCTTGGACTCAAAGATGGAAGCTACATGTTGAGAATGGCAGAGCTGACCCACCAGCCTGGGTCCTTGGATGACCAATCCCTCGAAAGAGTGCCATCTATCCACCCTGGACTTCCCACCTACCTCTGGATTATTCCGTGACAAAGAAATTGACCTTGCATCTGTTGGATTAAGTGTTACAGCAGCTTAGCTTGTACCCGGCAGAGCTTCAAGAGCCAGTATATGATTCACTATGGCTCTCATTCCCTCTTCTGCAGCAACCAGTCATGTTCCAGATGGTGGCTGTTCTACTAGAGTGAGAACAACAGCGAGCAATCCCTCAGCTAACCCAGGAGACACACGTGTTGTGTTCATTGTTACTGATGTTGTTTTGGGGGGCGTTTACTATTTCAGCATCACCTAATCTATCCTAATACCTTCTGGTTGAAACCACCACTCTAAAATACTCCCCTGGGTTATATGAGACCAGAGAACTGCATCCATCACCTGGGAAAACCAAACCAAACCCAGTGCCGTCGAGTTGATCCCGACTCATAGCAACCCTATAGGACAGGGTAGAACTGCCCCCATAGAGTTTCCAAGGACTGCCTGGCATATTCAAACTGCCAACCTTTTGGGGAAGCTTTGAAAAATACTGATGCCTAAATCCCACCCCAAGAAATCCTGATTTACTTGGTTTGGAGTGCAGTGTGAGCATGAGGATTTTCATATTCTTTTCTGGTGTTTCCAATGTGAAGCCCGGGTTGGGAATCACAGACATTTGTGGCCACAGTGCAATGTCTCCCATACAATTGCTTTTGTTGAATTGTTCCAGCATGATAGGGAACACTATCTATACATTGAAGGACTTCATCAGAAACAACTCCAGAATTACGATAAGGTGTCACTTCCGGGTATAATTTACTGTCATACACAGTTAACTCTATGAGAACATGGGAGAAATTTCTCTCTAGTCTCAGTGTGGGAAACATTTGTGCTTTCCCTGAACAAAAAGTTTAATTTTACCTTGGGGCATTATAAATCTTGTAAATCATCTTGCTTTCCTCTCTGGGTAGTTCCTAAAGAGTTCAAAGTCAAATTTAAGTCCTTCCCTTCTGCTTTTAGTGAGTGCCTAGGACTTCATTGACACACATGTTGTGTTCTCAACATACTGTCTTACCCTTAGTGTCTCTTTAATTTCTTTTATTCACTGTGATAACTTTTATTTTGTTTGTTTGTTTGTTTTATTCACAAGATAATTTAAGTAATTTTCTGAACAGAGCAGGATATAAACATATTTTTTACCTAATAAATAAGGAACATGTGCCACTCACTGGAAGAGAGAGGGAAGAAAAATACTCAAGTGCACCGGCTTGCCTAGGCAATTTGAAAATATAAGGTCTGTTACTAAAAAAATATTCACCAGTCTACTTATGAGACAGTTAAGGTCATCTGAAAAACAGAAATTCATGCTTCATTGTATTGATATATTAGGAACCATGCTGAACTATGTCTGCCAAATATCATTCCCCTGAGAAATTAGGGATAAGACAGAAAGTCACTGTTGAAAGCTCCTAACATAGTTTTCAAATGAAGAAAATCAATCTTGTGGCTCCACTCACCTTCAACCAATATGGCAACTCTTGTTATTCTTTATAATAGATTTAAAGCCCCATTAGCTACTTGCTCTTCCTCGTGGCTATAATAATCATAAGTGCAGGAGCTTCACTACTCCTCAGCAGACTTCCCCTTAACAGCTTCCAGGATGAATATCTGAGAATCATCTTACCACATTTCACAAATACTTCACTCTTGACAACCCACTCTTCTTTGCACATCCTTTCATGTGCTTGGAAGAGAGAAATTCCAGCTGTATCCCAAATTATCTTTCCTCCTGTGAACTCCTCCGTATCACTCTTTGCAACATTCCAAAAAGTATTTCCTCATCTAAAATTTTCAATAATAGTTGATATTTAGTGATCCTATGTTTTGGGTGTATCTCAGCAGCCAAGTGACACAGGTTTTCTGCAAAAATTACAACGTACAGTGTTTTCTACCAAAATGAACGTTTTTACCACACATACCTGCAGACATACGCATAAAGTCCTATGATACTAGAGCTTTAAAGAACCTTAGAGGTCATCTAGTCTACCCTACTCTCATCTTCATTTTGCAGATGGAAAAACAGGGTCCCTGAGAAATATTAATTCAGGCAGTCATCTCTGTATTAATACTTCAGTGGTGTCCCAGAAATTCACTTTTTAGTCAGTTATTTGAAACTTGGTACATACTTTCTCATAAATAAACAATGCTACAACAGATAGCTAGGCTTCCAGATTAGTCTACAAGATTCTATTTAACCCATGAAAAAACAAGTTTTTTTTTTTTTTATGATGTGCTTGAAACACGTGGTACAAGAGGAAGGAGGAGAAGGAGAAGGAAGAAGTTCCCTCCATCTTGTCTGGGTCCAAATGAAGATCCTTCCTGAGTGTTAATTGGTTCCACAGAATCCATTTTCCCCTCCATCTAACACAAACTCCCAAAATTCCCCAGGAAATTGTTCCTATCCATTCTCAGCCACGCCATCTGTGGGGGGCTGACCCCAACCTCTTCTCTAGAAGTGGCCAAACCACTGGCCTAACCCAACCTCCCTGGCCACAGATGGTTTATTAACCATTTCAGGCCATTAAGATTCAAGAAACTTGTGTGTATGTGTGTGTATGGGTGTGAGGGGGGGTGTGACTTTTTTTGCTGGAGCAAAAATAGAAGTAGCAGAGGCAGAGGAGACAATCTTTTCGATAGGGAAGCAATGGGAGGGCAGTGGCTTGAAAGGGCAGTTAGATCCAGGGAAACTGGATCTCTGGGAGAGTGTCTGCTTTGTTGTTGTGGGCTTTTTTAAGATGGTGAAATAAGCACATTCGTAAGCAATATGTCAAATTACAATAATATATGAATGAATAGAGCCTCTTAAGACTCCTGAGCACCTTCATATTTTTTAAGTGGGTTGCTCCTTAACCCAAATCATGTTGAGACTATTTGAATTTCAGACAGTGGAGGAAAAAGAAAAGCAGGCAGTCAGTGTGAAAATAGGTATTTGGGGTCAGGGGACCACCATGACCAGTCTTACCCTTCCTAGTCCTAGCCTCGCACCCCCACCCCAAGCATCTGGGTCAGCTTCCACAGATCTTCCTAATTCTGCACAGTTTGTCCCCTTTTCAACTTAGGAACCCACAGTTTCCTGAAGCACTCCAAGGTCTATTTTTTGTTGCTGTTGTTGTTTTAAACAAGAACACAGTTGTGGCAGGAGGCCTAGGTAATGATGGCCGCTTTTAGCATTTTTATAAGTCAGATATATTTAAGTTTTGCCCGCCTGCACTGTCTTTGAAATAATCTGCCACCAGCTGTCTATCAGTTTGTCGTATCGTGGTAGCTTGATGCTGCTGTGATGCTTGAAGCTATGCCACCCGTATTTCAAGTGGTGGACAGGTTTCAGTGCGGATTCCAGACTAAGACAGACTAAGAAGAAAGGCCTGGCAATCTGCTGCCAAAAATTAGCCAATTAAAACTCTACAGGTCACAACAGAACATTATCCCACAAACTGCTGGAAGATGAGCCCCTAGGTTGGAAGGCACTCAAAACACACAGAGGCAGCAAAAATGGACTCGAGCTCACCAACAATCACGAAGATGGTGCAGGACCAGACAACATTTTATTCTGTTTTACATGGGGTGGCCGTGAGTCAGAGCCAATTAGATGGCAATTAACAACAACAGCCATACCCATTTAAAAACACACAGACACACACACATACAACTCCCTGTCTTTTTTTTTTTTTTACAGTTAATACTCTTTACTCTTCTTGTATAGAAATATTAAAAAAAAAAGTACTTGAAAATATAAAATGAGCATTTTACTGAGTTACTCGAAATCCTAAAGATCTCTATGAATGTTATTGTTGTGTGGCATCAAGTCGATTCCAACTCATAGCGACCCTGTATGACAGAATAGAACTACCCCATTGGGTTTCCTAGTCTGTAATCTTTTTGGGAGCAGATCGCCAGGTCTTTTCTCCCTCAGAGCCCTTAGTGGGTTCAAACTGCCAACCTTTCAGTTAGCAGCCAAGCACTTAACCACTACACCACCAGGGCTCCATATCTCTATGAATAGAGACATAGCAACAATTAAGACGCATGGTACACATTACGCTTATAACGCAAATCTGACATCGTTTTTAAAATATATTGTTTGGTTTAGTTTTCATTTTACATGAGAAAAGAACTACCTCTATTGTACTAAAGTAAATGAATATGTCAACCCATAGCAAGTGAAAACTACCAGCATGCACAACATGGAAACCAAAAGAGCAAAAATATCCTGAAACTAAATCACCCCTCAAGCTTTCTGAAATTAGCAGAGAATGTTTGCAGCTGACCTATTTCTCTCCCATACAACTGTGTTGATAATTGACTTTTGTCCCCCAGGGAAGTGCTCAAATATAATTGAGCAGCACCTGCCACATAAAGAGTACAGTTTTATATACCCAATAATCCCCATAAATATTGTACTTAGCTTGGGACTCAGGCACTTTGTTTTCTCTTTAACTGTATCTCTCAAAGAAGAAATAATTACCAAAGCTGAATTATTATGAACAACTAGATAAAAATCAAAGAAGCATTCTGAATTGTAAGTACCCAAAACATTTCTACTATCAAAAATTATTAAAAATGATGGCATTAATCACTTATATTGCTCTAATCCAGTTGATCACATCCTATTACATAAACTCCACTCTGTAGATGGGAACCACTTAGTTTAGTTTGAAACTGATGACAAGGAGACCAAGGTCTGTGGTTTGGTTTCTATGCAGGTCAAGAGTTTGCCCCCTCCACAAAAAAAAAAAAAAAAAAAATCAGTTTTATGACCAGAGACTGCAGTTCTAAAATAAATGTAGATACGATCCACTGCATGCAACACCATGACTTAGAAAACTATCTCGAATACTGTTGTTATTAGTTGCCGTCAAGTCAGCCCCAACTCAGGGGGATCTTATTATGTATAACAGAATGAAATGTTGCCAGGTCCTATGACATCTTCATGATCATTGGTATTTTTTGAGTCCATATCTTGAATGAAGACTGACTGACTGACTTACTCAGATGTAGGAAGGGCAATTTCATTTCCATATTCAGGCCAACACCTACACATTTAGACCAAGAGCTATAACGGGAAACCCTCTGACTGTGGATAGCATATGTTGGTGAAAAAATGTGACTCCAGTAACAAAAGACCACATATTGTACGATTCTGTTTATGTGAAATAGGCAAATCGATAGAGACGGAAAGCAAATTAGTGGGTGCTTATTTTTTTTTTTTTAGGGTTGAGGGAGGGGGATGGAGGAGAAAGATGAAGGAAGAGATTTATTTTTGTGGTGATGAAGATGTTCTAAAATTAGATTATGGTGATAATAGCATTTTTTTTAAAGTTGCTGTCAATTCCAACTCATGGCCACGGCATGTGTGTCAGAGTAGAACTGCGCTCCATAGGGCTTTCAATGGCTCATTTTTCAGAGGTAGATCACCAGGCACCTACCAGGTGGACTTGAACCTCCAACCTTCTGGTTAGCAGCCAAGCACGTTAACTGTTTGCATCATCCCTGAATTCCTGAAGCATATAAACGCAGGCCGAATAAAAATCAGTGACTATGGAGGACTCTAACCATAACAACGGTGGTTTTACCCACCTCTTTGATTCTAAAAACTTAATTGGCAGTTGAGTTGTAAACAACAGCACTGGGCCATTTGAGAAGAAAGCAGAAGGGATGATAAATTCATCTGTATGAGTTACAATTCATTTATATTACTACTGATCTTTCCATGGATTAAAAAAGAAATAACAAAAAAAAATTCCACAAGGAGTTTAAAAATATAATATACGGATACTGAGCACTACAAAATTTTCCATTTTTAGTGATTCTGACAATCTAGAAAATTTTAAGTTCTTTTCAAGTTTACATTTACAAAATATTTTCTCCCCAAAACGAATACTACTCCTACAGCAATTAACCTGCAAGCAAAAGACAACCTCATTAACAGAGAAAAAAATAAAATAGATACGGTTTGTCATTCTAATGATGACAGTAAAGTTATCAGAAAGATTCAGTAGCTGCTACATAAGTTTTACAGTCCCTATCTAATCAATGCTTTCAGTACGTGAAGTACAAATGCCGAACGCCAGTCCTTCAGATTCAAGTAATCACCTCTGCTCTGCTATGTGTGTTGAGAAAGCATATGATAAAGAAAATAGGAAAGTTTAGAGGGGGCATGTTTACTTGACTTAGAATGATAACTATCTTCAAGTACTTTAAGAACACTTTATATTCAAGCCAGGTGTTGGTAATACATCAGCCTTATCTATTTCTGAAAGCAGGTTGCCATAGCACACACCTTGTCATTATTGTTACTTGAAAGCAATAAAATAATTCCCTTAAAATGCATCTATAAGTCAGCCTTTTCACTAATTCAGGCCTCTATTTCCAGTCTTACCCTCCCCCCAGCCCCCCAGTTAACACGGTTAAATCCAAATTCCTGATATGTTTCTATACAATTGAGCTCATAATTTATACTCTTCTAGAATACCCTAGCAAAGATGTCACCTTGAAGACTGAAGTGTGCCTGACCCAAGCCACCTCATAGGCAGGTGAAAGCTGGACAATGAATAAGGATGACTGAAGAAGAATTGATGCTTTGAATTGTGGTGCTGGTGAAGACTACTGAATATATTGTGGACTACTGAATATTCAAGAATATTGAATATACCATGGACTGCCAAAAGAACAAACAAACCTGTCTTGGAAGAATACAGCCAGAATGCTCCTTAGAAGCAAGGATGGTGAGATTACGTCTCATATATTTTGGACATGTTATCAGGAGGGACCAGTCCCTGGAGAAGGACATCATACTTCGCAAAGTAGAGGATCAGCGAAAAAGAGGAAAACCCTCAACAAGACAGACTGACACAGTGGCTGCAACATTGGGCTAAGGCATAACAAGGATTGTGAGGATGGCGCAGGACTGGGCAGTGTTTTGTTCTGTTGTACACAGGGTCGCTATGAGTCAGAACCAACTCGACGGCACCTAACAAGAGTAACAGAAGTCCCTATGAGGCAGTTTCACTCTGTCACATGGGGTCCTTATAAGTAAACAGCAACTCGGTAGCACGTAACAACAACAACAATGAAGAGTACTGTATTCTACCTCATCGTTTTCCTGGTTCATAAAATACAAGAGCAAGGAACCGGGTGCCGGCAGGAGAACGGCAACTACTTAAATAAAAGAATGTGTTTTCATGGGACCTTGTAGGGAATAACAGCCTAGCTCTTTTTGAGACTTCTTAATGTGATGCATTCTAGTTTGCAGAGCTATTATTACAGAGAGTGTGTGGGACTGGGGATGGCCAAGGCCATGCTTCCTGAGCTTTTTCATGCCACAGCCCACTGAGGAAGTATTTGTGCAAAATACTGGGTTAAATGGAAGTGAAAACTGTCCAGTGCTCTGCCTACACCAAGCACACCCCACTGAGGGACAAGCTCAGGGGACCCACATTTCTGAGGTCTGTAACCCACCGTCGGTATACACTCCTCTTGGGAAGGAAGCTTGGGAGACAAATAAGTAGAGATGGATGACACTATTACAGGAAGCACTCTCCTCCAAAATGTCGCCAAAAGGGACACAGAGGTCACACACACAGAGCCACAGAACAGAATGGGGCCTGCATACCTCTCTCCTTATACAACTGTGGACCTTTCTTAGAGTCTTCAGTGAATCTGGGCAATTTGCAGGCCAGCTTACTCAGGTTAGGGCTTATGCTTTTTCTGAGTCTGAGCTCCAGAAATGAGACCAAGTAGGAGCCAAACTCTAAGGGAGAAGATGAGCTCAGACAATGTCACAACCACCGCCAGAAAAGATGGGTCAGAACTAGATCTGTTTGACCCGACTAAACACACTGTGTTACCAGACTTACCAGGAACAGAGTAGAATGGACCCAAACTCCTTGGTTTGACTACACTGCATTCTTTTTGGCTCTGGCCTTGCTTTCTCCCCAGATGTAGGAACAATATCTGACCTCTCATACCCAGAAACGACACTGTCTGGAAGCAGCACGTGGACTAAGGGGAGAGGGCAAGGCAAAGCCAAGGTCATTTTCACAGCTTAGGTTTCCGCACAGCTTCCTGTAATTTCCTAGAAAGATTAAAATGTGAATCAAAATTTATCTAAGTTTAAATAAAATCCTAGCATGCTAAACTGAAGGATAACTAGTCCTCTCTTTATTCTGCAAATTAATGGAATGTAGGGAACTCTGTGTGCCAAGAACACAGACCCAGAGATAAGTAAAAATGACTGGTTAACTGGTTCATAGCGACCCTATAGGACAGAGCAGAACTGCACCACAGGGTTTCCAGGGAGTAGGTGGTGGATTCAAACTGCCGACCTTTTGGTTAGCAGCCAAGCTCTTAACCATTGTGCCACCAGAGCTCGGGTTAACTGGTTAGTTGCCCAGTAATTAGATTTCTGAATCAGGGACTTTGTAAATTCAGTTCAGTGTATTCAAGCCAAGAAGAGACAGAATTCTTTCTTGATCTATCATATTTCAACTTGTGAAGACGCACTCCACAGAAAATTCACGAGGTAAATAAGTGCAAACTTTTCCTTAAAGTTCATTGCAACTGGATTATACCATTTTGTAAGGAAGTTCTGCTTATAGTTAGAATAAAGACTTTCAACTTTGCTAAAGGAAATGCAGCTCAAATATAATAGTGATTGTGCTGCTCCCAGGCCTGCTTCCCTTAGATCCATCCCTCCCCTTCTTCTGCTGTGCTTTCTATTTCAGGGGAGCAGGGGAGCTAATCCTTCAGGGAAACCCTGGTGGCTTAGTGGTTAAGAGCTACAGCTGTTAACCAAAATGTTGGTACTTTGAATCCACCAGGAGCCCCAGGTTTCTGTGTCAGCTGGCTTCCAGCTAGGCTCAGCCAAGGGGATTCACTGGCAGGAGCCTAGAGTGGAGAAGGAAGGGAAAAGCGTATTTCTTCCCATTCTCTCTACCTCAAGTGGCTTCTTTACCAGAAGCTGCATCTCCTCTCTGGCTCTTGCTCCCACTGAACAGTAGCCCTGTGGTTCCAGCTCCTGCCAGGTGATTCTGGCCTCTATGCTCCAGTAACAGTTTCCTTCCTTTGTCCTCCTGGCCTAGACGGGTAGTAGCTGCCTGCTATTGCTAACCCCTGGGTTTGTCTTCTCAGCTGTCTCATCATCTGTTTAACCACGCCTCTACATTAATGTCCCTTGGTTGTAAAAACTCAAGTGGTTTTGTTTCTTGGCTAGACTCTAGATGACATAATCACTAGCAAAGAATTTTTAAAACTTACATGTTAAGAGTTCCTATATGAGTCATGAACCATGCAAACAAAAATTCCATCCATGATAGAACTGCGAAGAAACTAGTCTCCAGAGTTTCTAGTTGATGCTGTACTCCCCATAGAAGCTATACAGAATAAGAGCATTTCCAGGACCTCTATACATTGTTTCATGGGTCCATGTCTATGTGTGTTTGTGTGTGTGCCTCAATTACTCAGAGATGAAGTGTGTTGTGGTGGAAAAACTTCAGTCTGAGTCAAGGTTCCCCATCTTAATTCTACTACTACCTATTAGTGTGACCTTGGGAAGGCTTTTATAAAAATCCTTAGGCATATGTTTTATTCATCTGAAAACGAGAGACTGTGGTACATTCTTTCTGCAATCTCTTCCTGTTTTAAGATTCTGTGATTCTAAGTTTATGGATAAATTTTGACTACACACATGACTCTAGGCATATGATTATTCTTAGAGCTATGCAGAAAGCATACACCTTCTGTTAATGAATCCCCATTTCATCAGAGAAGCATGTCTTATAACTACTGCTCCAATTATAACCTGGAGAATTTTATTTTGCCAACTGTTTTTATTATAGCATCAATTTAGTATCTGAATATGTTTTAGATCTCTAAATACAGTAGGGGGTCACTGAATTAATGTAATGATGATCTGATTAGCATACCTAAAAAAATGCAAGGTTCTTTGCTCTAAGGTAGATGGTTCCCAAGACAGCTGCTACATAGCTTCCATTTCTTATGCTTTTTTTATATATAATTTATTTTATTTTTGTTGCTATTGTTGAGAATACACACAGCATAACATACACCAATTCAACCATTTCTACATGTACAATTCAGTGACACTGATTAGATTCTTTGAGTTGTGCAATCATTCTCACCCTCCTTTTCCAAGTTGTTTCTCTCCATTAACATAAACTCACTGCCCTCTAAGCTTCCTGTCTAATACTTTGAGTTGCTATTGTCAGTTTGATCATATATAGTTAGATTTGAAAGAGCACAATGCTCGATCTATAGATTCAATACAATCCTGATCGAAATTCTAACAGCCTTCTTACAGAATCAAAAAAAACCAGTCCTCAGCTTTCTATGGAATGGCAAGAGGCCCTGAATAGCTAACGCAAGGTTGAAAGAAAAGAACAAAGCAGGAGGACTCACACTTCCTGATTTTAAAACATACTATACAGCTACAGTAATCAAAACAGCCTGGTACTCATGTAGTAATAGACGTCTAGGCCAAAGGAATAATAGAATTGGGAGTCCAGAAATAAACCCACACATCTATGTTCAACTGATTTTCAACAAGGGTGCTAAGCCCATACAATGGGGGAAAAAGAGTCTCTTGAAAAAATGGTGATGGGAAAACTGGATTTCCACACGCCAAAAAATGAAACAGGATCCATGCCTCACACTGAACACAAGAACAAATTCAAAATGGATTAAGGACACAAATGTGCAAATTAAAACCATAAAATCCTTAGAAGAAAGAGCAGGGGCAATGCTGTCAGGCCTAGTTTTTAATAGTGGATTATCTAATAACAAAAGCACAAAGAGCAAAAGATAAATAAATTCAACTTCCTGAAAACTGAAAACTTTTGTTCATCAAAAAGCTTTACCAAAAAAGCAAAAAGACAAGCTACCAACTAGGAGAATATCTTTGGAAATCATATATCTGACAAAAATCTAATACTCTATATATAAATATATATGAAACTTGGACAACTTAACAACAAAAAGGTAAACAACCCAATCATAAAATGGGCAAAGGACTTGAATAGACATTTCACCAAAGAGGACATTCAAATGGCCTCCAAACACATGAAAAGATGCTCAGTGTCATTTGCCATCAGAAAGGTGCAAATCAAAACAACAATGAGATACTATTTCACTTCCACTAGGATGGCTAAGATTTTTTAAAAAAGAAACAAAAGACACTGAAAATAACAAATGTTGGCAAAGATGTGGGGAAATTGGGACCCCTAACCATTGCTGGTGGAAATGCAAAATGGTACAGCCCTTATGGAAAACAGTGTGGTGGTCTTCAAAAAACTAAAAGCAGAACTACCATATGACCCAGCAATTCCACTCCTAGGTATACACCCAAAAGACTTGAAAGCAAAGACTCAAACAGAGACTTGTACACCAGTGTTCACTACAGCACTATTCACAATGGCCAAAAGGTGGAAATAACCTAAATGCCCATCAACAGATGACTGAAATAACAAAATGTGGCATATATGTACAATGGAATATTAGCCAGTAGGGAAAATAAACTCTTGATACATGCTACAATATGGATGGAGCTGGAAGGCATTATGCTGAATGAAACAAGTCAATCACAAAAGGACAAATATTATAGAACCTCACTTACTTAAAAAGTCAAGAAAAGGCAAATGCAGAGAGAACAAAGTTTATAAGTGGTTACCACGGGCTGGAGGGAAGGGGAAAGGAGGGTTATAGGGGATGGAAATATCACACTGATTAAGGGTAGGGTTGCAGAGCCAATTTTAATTGCTGTCAGAAAGTTGTACATTTGTAAAAAGTTGAATTGGCAAAAGTTATGTGATTGATATATTGACAACAATGACAAAGAGTAGCTGCTGAGGCTGCTTATGTACAATCAAAAACCTGGTGGCATTTGGTTCCTTGGTTTGGAGATTTAGGGTCATGGTTTCATGGGACACCCTAGTTAATTGGCCTAATAACACATTTAGTGCTTCTGTTCTACTGTTTAGTTTGTTGAGTAGCGACTAGGGTCTTAAAAGCTTGCAAGCGGCCATCCAAGATACAGCAATTGGTCTCTATTCACCTGGATCAACAGAGGAAGAAGAAGAGTCAGGAACAGGAGGAAGATATGGAATGTGTGGCTAACTGGCTCCATGAACAACTGCCTCCTTTGCCATGAGACCAGAAGAACCAGACGGTGCTCAGCTGCCTTTACTGAACATTTTGATCAAAGATTCTACAGAAGAATCCTGATCAAGAGGAGGGAAATGCAGAGCAGAATTTCACATTCTCATGGAGTCCAGATTCCTCAAGCCATGATGGTTGGATGAACCCCTGAAACTACTGCCCTGAGATCATCTTTAAACCATAAACCAAAAATATCCCCTGAAGTCTTCTTAAAACCAAACAATAGCTTAGCTTAGCTAGTAAAGAACATCTGCCTTGAGCACTATGTTCTTTTAAGAACTACCTATATAGGATCAAACTGACAAGAGCAACTCAAAAGATTAGATAGGAACCTTAGGGGAGCGAATTTATGTTAATTTCAGGGGTTCATCCAGCCTCCATGGATCCAGAAAATCTAGATTCCATGGGAATTTGAAATTCCGTTCTGCATCTTCCCCTTTTTGATCAGGATTCTTCTATAGAATCATTGACCAAAATGTCCAGTAATGGTAGCCAGGCACCCTCCAGGTTTTCTGGTCTCACGGCAAAGGTGGAAGTTGTTCATGGAGGTAATGAGGCACACATTCCATATCCTCCTGCTATTCTTGCCTCTCCTTTTTCCTCTGTTGCTCCAATTAAATAGAGTCCAATTGTCGTACCCTGAATGGCTGCTTGCAAACTTTTAAGACCCCAGGCACTACGCAATGAACTAAGAGGTAGAACTGAAGCACTAAACACCTTATTAGGGCGACTAACTAGGCTGTCCCATGAAATTATAACCCTAAATCACTAAACCAAGGAACCAAATCCCATGAGGTGTTTAGTTGAATATCATATGCTTTTTTGCAATGTGACCATGCCACACTCCATCTAAAGAGTTTATTTTCCCTCACCTTGAAACTGGGCTGGCTCTGTCACTTGTTTTGACCAAGACATTGCAACAAATGCTGTGTAACTTTTGAGACTGGGTCTTATGAGATCTATAGCTTTCTGCCTTCATTGCAATGGTCCTTCTTGGAACCCAGTCACCATGCTGTGAGGAAGCTCCAGCAACCATGATGAGAGGCCCACGTGTGGGAAAACTGAGGCCCGTGCCAACAGCTCTAGTTGAGTTCTTGACCAACAGGCAACACCAACTGCCATCCACATGTGTAAGGCTATTTTGGACCTTCCAGACATCTAGCACTCAGCTAACATCTCATGAAGCAGAACTGTTAGGTCAGCTCACAGAAGCATGAGAAAGAATAAAATGTTATTTTAAGCTAATAAGTTTTGGGGTGGTTTGTTAGGCAGCAACAGATACCTGAAACAAAGGGTATAATACTGGAGCAGAACTCCAAGCCTACATGTATTAAGCTAGTTCTGCCTAGTGTTTTAGAGCAGAGTCCTCCATCCATCCACACCTTTTTTCATTCAAACATTAAATTCAACATCTGCTATGAGCCTTTGGCAGTATGTTAGAAGCCGAGGACAAAAGAGACGCCAAACACAGAAATGTCTCTGCCATTGTGGAACTTATTACCTGGCTGGGGAGACAGTCATTAACAGGGAATGGAAGTACATGTTAAATCGTAATACTGGTGGTTCTATTGAGAACTGGCATGAGGTGCTCTGGGAGCCCCTAGTTGATGAACTGATCTTATCAGGGAAGTTAGAAAAGGCTTCCCTGAGCGAGCGAAGGGTAAATTTAGGTCTCAAGGAATATTAACGTTAACCAGGCAGAGGGAGAGCACAAATCCTCCACACAGAGGGCTCAGCAGGAGGGAGGTGGGGTGTTCAAGTTCTGTGTCCAGAGCTTAGAGATCATGACTCAAGATGAGGCTGGAAAGCAGGTAGGAGCCAAGACGTGTAAAACTTTGCACTCATTATAACGGCAGACTTAACAAGGAAAGGTCAACAAATTAATCCCACTCTGATCAGATTTTCCTTCACAGTCCCAGTGGGAAAACGACTAACCTGAAGTATTCAACCACACAAACCGTATGTGCAATGACACTGTGGGTATTTTAATACTCAACTCACGTGGGCATTTTTCCCACCCCTTCATTCCTTGTTACATTTCACTGTATTGTTGGCATACATCTACCTCCATAACTGGATTATAAAATCCTTTGAGTGCAGGGGCTATCTTATTCATCTTTTCATTCCTTCCTCATAGCATCTAGGCACACTGCTAGGCACAAAGCAAATGCCTAATATGTGTTTCCTAGATTTAAAACCTGAATAAATAATCCGTTCATAAATAGCCTGTCAGAAGCAATATCCTGCGAGAAAATTCTACCACCTCCCTTGGAAAGCCATTCCGATGATAACAACCCTCTTAAGAAAGTCTTGCTGTAAATTATTCCTTTCCTAATTTTAGCCAATTCTTGAGTTTCATCACCTATTAAAACCAAGAACACTCCATCACATTTCCAAAGAATGCCTTTGTGTACACTTTGCAGATCATTACTGGGTCACCCCTAGCTTTCTCTCCTTTCAGTGGCAAAATACTTAATCTTCTCATCTTTCCTCAAAGAAACCATTTAGTTGCTCCCTGGATTGGTTCCAAAGCCTCCATATCCCTCCTAAATTGTGAAAGCCAGCAATCTAGCAGACCAAGGAACAAGGTCGGTGATGCCTGAGGGACTCCCAGGAACAATCTTCAGGGAGCAGGGATGCCATCTTTCTTTGTCAGCTTATATTCAGGCAAATGCACACATACATTATATGGATGTGCATACATGCATGTATGTATGCAATGCACACAAACAAATACTGAAACTTTCTACCAGCTCAAAGAACTATGGCTGTTTTATTGGGTGACTTTGCCAATTGCCAGCCCAGTGTTCCCCGTCTGGTGTTTATTTTTTGTGAACACTTTTCCTCCACATATTTATAAATGAGAAAACCCCCCAAAAGAAAAAACCCACTGCTGTCGAGTCAATTATGACTCATAGTGACCCCATAGGGCTTCCAAGGCTGTAAATCTCTATGGAAACAGATTGCCACATCTTTCTCCCACAGAGCTGCTGGTAGTTCCGAATTGCTGACCTTTTGGTTAGCAGTTGATCGCTTTAATAAACGCTTTATAAATGATAACCAAAAACCCAACCAAACCTGTTGCCACTGAGTTAATTCCAACTCATATCAACCCTACAGGACAGAGCAGAACTGCCCCATAGGGTTTCCAAAGAGCAGCTGGTAGATTCGAACTTCCAACTTTTTGGTTAGCAGACTGAGCTCTTAACCACTTCACCAATCGCGCAGCATTATTTTTAGTGGTAGCCCCAGTATGTTCTTCCTGTGTAAAGGCATCCATGAAGACAGAAATGTCACCAAGAAATCCCATCATGCCAATGTATCAAGAATCCAAATATCAATAAATCATTGGTCATTCTACAAAGAATGAAGCTCTATCAACATGAACAGCTGTTGTGCTTTAAAAAATATTTGGGGCATTTGGGTGAAAACTGTTCTATTTTATTTCATAACATACTGTTAAATTCCATTTGTAATCATTTTTCATCTTGTCAAATCCCTCAGTTATTTTTATTATAGCCATTATAGAAGTTTATACTATGCCATTTTAATGCGCTGCAAAGTGCTTGCAAAAATTATGTATTATTTTCATATAGAAAAAAGGAAGATTTGTAAATAATCTCTTTAGTCTGCTAATTCTCATATTTTAGTATTCTTCTACTGGAAACCCTAGTGGGTTTAGCTACAGCTGCTAAACCAAAAGGTTGGCAGTTCAAATCCACCAGGCACTCCTTGCAAACTCTATGGGGCACTTCTACCCTGTCTTATAGGGTCACCACAAGTCAGAATTGACTTGATGGCAATGGGTCAATGAGCTCTTTTGGAAAAAAATTAATTACAACTAACACCTAAATTTAAATTAGTCCATTTTATTAAACCAACAAATCCCAATTTCAGGAAGACATATATGAAATATAATTGTCCTAAAAATCTACATTGGTTTAAATTGCTCCCAAATTATTTAACATGCAATACTTAAAAAAAAAAAAACTTAGACCAGTACTTAGCGGCACACTTTAAAAAGAATTTCTACACACACTATCTTACTTAATCACTTATTGGCATAAATTGAGGACAGTGTAAGAATATTGGAAAGAATATTATTAGAAAGAATGTTATGCTTGAGCTTTAAAAAATAAAACATCAGTGAAGTGATGGTGCAGATAAACCCAAAAGTGTTAGTCCAACAGCTCATGGAAGGCACGGCTGTATAATTACTACTTCCAAGAATTTACAACATAACACTAACAAAAATAGGTAGACATGGTCCCAGGGTTATGAATAATTACAAACCAACCCCCGTAAAGCCTGTTATATTAGAAATTTGAGGTACATACAATGGTTGGTAATAACAAATGGGCACTACTTTACAACTATACTTACTTTATAGTAAAGTATACTTTACAGTAATAAAAACATTATTACTGTTGCTGTATTACTATGTTAAAGATGTTTAGTGGATCTGGAAGTGTTCCTTGAATGGTTTTTATGCATTAAAAAAACATACTCTATACTGCATACTAAGACAAACATTCGACTAACTGATAGGAACCATACCTAACCCTATCAACTTAGGCAAAAAATCGGACTTAAAGACAGACTTGGGAACCGAACTTGTTGATAATCCAGGGAGTACCTGTACCTTCAAAATAAACATAAGCAAGATGCCAAACATTTGCAAAACTCAGATTCTTTTTTAAAAATGGACAGTGCCTTTGCTTTATGAAATACTAAATTATCTCAGCACTGCAAAGGGGATAGACAGAATGCACTTTTAGAATGAACCCAAAAGGTAGTTATTTTAATAATGCATATGCATAGTACTCTCTGAATTAAAGAGTAGTAGTAATAATTTCCATCTCTGAAGATAATTAAATTCTGCATAATAAATTAATTTCCATCTCTGAAGATAATTAAATTCTGCATAATAAATAGTATTTAAATCCACTTTATGAATCCTTTAGGAGAGGTCTGGGTCCAATTTTTGTCTAATACCCACTCGTTGTTGACAAGCTGTTTAAATTGATGATAAGCACTAAAGAAACACCACAGCTGCCATCACAGGTTAGAAACACATTACACAATACTCTGAGTGACCTAAAGAGAAAAGAATTTCCCAAGGTCACTTCAGCAGTCCACAGAGAAACCTGCATAAAAAGCTCGGTGTGCTGACAAAAGTCCTGCCAGGTCACCCCTAACGCATACACCTGGACAGCCTCAGCTCTAAAGAGAGATCAGGTGATTCACTTCTGTGGGTTTCATTTACAGCACAAGGACAGGAGGAAAGCTGAGGACCGTTTTCCTGTGTCAAGGTGAAAGGCACCAAGCATTCAGCATAACCGGTGATTCTGAGCACAAGCAACGTGCACGGCAGCCACGCGGAAGAAAACCACTAAATGAACAAGCAATAAGTACAGTAGCACCCAGACCCCGGTGGCTGAGTAACGGCCTTGGCTTAACTCGATTTAACTAGATCGGCAGTCTCTTCCCAAAGTAAGCGAATAAAAGATGTGGTCTCAAAGTGAGACCAAACTTTCTGTTCAATGTGTCTTTCTTTTGACCAAAGCTCGGAGATCTCTCCCAAGACCCAGAAAGAGAAGAGGACTCAAAGTAGGACAAAATAGAAGAAACCCTTAACTGTCCGCCCAGATCAAACGAAGTCGAGTTACACGACTTAAAGATGTTTCCCCACGCATCGAAGGTGCAGACAGGCGTACTTCCAGCTTTTAACTTCATTGTCCCTGACCTAAAGCAGGTCCCAAATGCACCGACACGAACTAACTTCCCAGGGCGGCCCGGAGACACCTGGACCCAAATGAGCAGGGCTCAGAGCAAGAGCCAGAAAGCCGGAGCGCCAGCCCCGGGCGGGGAACAGGTGCGCGCGGGTACGCAACCCGCTGCTCCCCATGTAGGGGCCGCGCTGGCTCCCGACCCCGAGCGGAGCAGCCTTTTCCCCATCCTCCTCTCCGCCTCCCACCCTCCTACCTGTCTGAGGATGAAGCTGGTCGAAGTGGTGCTGCCATCGGATCTTTTCAACCTGCTCCTCCGGGTCGTGGTGCCTCGGGCCACCTGAACTCGACACACGGGGCCAGAGAGAAGCCGGTGAGGACGGCAGTGAGGCGCGGCGCTACCACCCCCGACTACAGTCCGCGTCCGAACCAGCTCCTCGGTGTCCCACAGAGCCCGCACCTAAGTCTCCTCCGCGTCCCCCAAATACAGCCCCCACCCCCACCCATCCACTTCAAGCCGCGACGGGTGAAAAGATGCCCGAGAAGAGAAGCCCGCGAGCACCCACCACATCCATTTAACAAAGGCTCTCAGGGTGCGGGGTCCGAGTCCCTGGCATCGGCTGGAGGAGGCTGCAGGCTCCGGAGCAGGAGCGCAGAGACTCAGACGAGGGTGAGGAGGAGCAAGAAGAGGAGAAAGACAGAGAGGAGGAGCGGGCGGAGAAAGGGACGCCGAGGACCGGTTGGGGGAGCGGAGCTGGCGACTCTCGGGACTGGGGGCCCCGCGTGCCAGGCACAAAGGCGGGGCGCTCTCGGGCCGCCAAGGCGGGGTGAGCAGGAGGAGGAGGAGAGGGCGGTACCTGAGAGGTGGGGGAGTGCTGCCCGTCCGTGGTCGCGTTCTTCGCGTAGGAGGAGGACATGGTTCACAGCCGCATGGTCCGCCCGTGCGCGGTGGGCGGAGGGCGGGCTGGCCCCTGCGAGGCTGCGTTGCGGACAGCAGAGGGAGGGCAGTAGGACTTCCCCAGCCGGCGCCAGGACCCGCGCCGGCTCCCGGGCTCCCTGCCCTCACTTCTCAGAGCGCAGCACCTTAAAGTAGCAGAGGCGCCTCCGCGCCCGCAGTGGGGTCCGGGGCAGCGGCCCCCGCTGGTCGAGTTCCGGGGAGAGGGCTTCTCGGGATCTCGCCTATCGGAGCAGATTGGAAGAAGCGGTTCCCACCTAGCGAGAGCCTTACATCAGTGTTTTCCAGTGGATGAAGGGAGGGGAAAATTCTGGGATGGGGGTGGGAGGATTAAAATAGTCTGCACAGTTTAAAATGAGACAAAGGTGGCACGGTTCATGAATCAGGACCTGGGGAGGGAAGCTGGTGCAGCGTAGCGGGGAGTGGGCAGAGTCGAGTGGGGTGTATGTGTGTGTTTGCTGCACTGGAATTTTAAAAGGGCAAGAGCCGAGGCTCCCTTCCGCGAATTTACTCATCAGTCCACTATGGTAATACATCGGTTTTTGTGGTTTGCTTTTTGTCGGTATTTTTGTTTTCTTTGTCAACTCTTGCCTCAGAGCCACGAGTCACACACGTGGGAGACCCTGCCAGGCCGAGTCTGACAGGAGAAGCCACCTCACAGAAGAAGCCGCCTCGCAGGAGACCAGCATGTCTTAAGGAGTTTTGAAGGTCACGTCAGACCTGCTGAAAAGCAAGAGTTGGCTTCGTGTCACCCATTTCTATGCGGATAGCTGTTTTCAAGAGAAGAAACTCATCCCTGAAAGCATACACAACCTCTGCAGGTTACATAGAGAAAATTAATTTGAGTTCAAATTAAAAATTTGGGACTGTGGAGAGGAGGAATTTTAAGTAACAAGAAAAGGGGGAGAAAAATATATTTGTATTTAAAAATAAAGAAACCCAGTCCAACTCACCCTGCATTCTAGGATTTTTTGATGGAAACAACTACTAAATTTGTTTGTTTTAGCAATTACTTGGCCTTGATGGGGTCCTAGTTACCATTCACCAAATACTTTCTTTCCATTTCTACCCCCTTACTTAATCCAGACCTTCACTTCTAATAGTCTCATAACCAATCTTCTTGTCTTCAGGCTCCCTATTGTGTGTGTGTGTGTGTGTGTGTGTGTGTGTGTGTGTGTACAAGCACACATACACATACTCTCCCTCTCTTCATTCCATCTACACACTACAGGCAAAGCCGTTTTCCTAACATCTCTTTGCCTAACTTACTCTTATCTTAAAAACACTCATTGCTTTCAGCAGCCCACAAAAAGGTCCAAATGCCATTGTCCAACAACCAAGCCCGTCTCCTACCTCTCCTGCTTTTCTGATCATGACATTTCCTCTAACAGACCTCTCTACATAAACCTTCCAGGAAAGCAGGCATGTCTACTCATTATTGCCCAAACATACCAAGTATAATCCCACCTCAGCACCTCTGCTTTGAAACACCTTCTTGGAATATGCCTTCCCCCCAACCCACACACCTGGCTTAATCCTACCCTTTCTTCACCACTGAGCTCAAATCATGCTTCCTCCACAGAACTCCTCCCTGACCACACCAGTCCTTTATAGTTTCTATGCCTCTGAAAAACTAGAGCATTTATTCTCTGGGCACTTAGCATAGGCTGTCTTGGTTTATTAGTTCTCTTTAGGTGAAAATCTCCTAATTTCCAAATCAGAATTTTAGCTTTTTATCTTCTATATCTTACATAGAGTAAAAAAGATACTCCATAAAGTTTGTGGATACTAATGTCTTATGATGCATATTCCTCTACTTTAGATACCATCAATACAATCCATTTTTAGTTCTGAGCCATTATCATAAAAAAAAAAAAAACTAGTGCCATCGAATATAGAATGAATTATTATGTGGGCACCAGAATTTAGATTTCCTGGTTTTCCACTGCTCATAGTTGTCAAAAAAAGAATCTACATCCATCACAGCACTATTCACAATAGCAATAAGATGGAAATAACCTAAGTGCCCACCAACGGATGAATGGGTAAGTAAAATATGGTACATATATACAATACTCAGTGATAAAGAGAAATGAGTTCCCAAAACCCCGCGGAACATGGATGAACCTGGAGGACATTAATGTTGAGTGAAATAAGTCAATCACAAAAACACAAATATTGTATGTTCTCATTTTTAAGAAATGACACGAACAGGTAAATTCACAGAAACTAACGTTCCTTAGTGGTTACTAGGGATGGAGGAGGGAATGGGGAATTCACTCTCTGCATAGTAGACACTTGTTATTCTTGGTGATGGGAAAGGTAACACCCAATGAGGGCGAAGTGTACACAGCTTGACAAAGGTAAAGGATGTCACTAAATTACACATGAGAAAAAAAGGACCTACTGGCGACTGCTATGGCATATATAATTTTGAAACAATAGCAAAAACAACCAAAAAATATATGTGTGGTACATATATATGTATGTAGGCATACATGTGTATAGGTATGTATATATGAGTATATATGTGTGTATATATAGGTATATACATATGCATCTATGTGACTGTATGCACATATATTCATATATATATAATAAAGCACATAGGGGACACAGCTACAGATACTTCTTAGACCTAATCAAACACCTCGTGGGGTTGGTTTTCTGGGTTTGAAGGATTAGGACCATAGTCGCATAGAATATCTTGGTCAATTGGCATAATATTGTTCATAAAGTTATGTCCTACATCTTAGTCTGGTGAGTAGTGTCTGGGGTCTTAAAAGCATGAGTGCAGCCACCTAATATACGACTATTAGTCTCTACTCATTTGGAGCAAAAAAGAAAACCAGAGTGTTAAAGAAACTAGTCTTTAGGACAAATAATGTACTTGAACCACCGCCTCATCTATCCTGAGACCAAAAGAACTAGGTGGTACCTGGCTACCACTACCAACCATTCTAACCAGGGCCACAATGGACTCTGATAGAATGGGGGAGAAATGTGGAACACAACTTCAAATTCCTAAAAAAGATGTTTAAAAAAATTTTTTAAAGACTTACTAGACTGATTGTGACTGGAAGACTTCCTGAGACTGTTGCCAAGATAGTCTTCAAACCCTGAACTGAAACTAACCCCTGAGATCAATCACCTTGTAGCTACATAACAGACTGGCTCACAAAATGATGAATAACACCCATAAGTACTATATTCCTTTAAAAAAGACCTATAGGAGACCAGTCAACAATTACTTTAAAACAAAAATAAGAATGTAAGGGGGTAGAGAAACTACATTAATAGAACAGAAATAATAAGAATGCTCATGCATTGTGAAAAATGTAACCAATGTCACTGAACAATTTGTGCAGAAATTGTTGAATGGGAACCTAAACTGCTATGTAAACCTTCACTGAAAACAAAATAAAATTAAAAAAAAAAAAAAGAATCTACGGCAGCATAACAGCTCAAGGAACTCTGTGCACCTGCCCCCCAGTGAAATATGTGAAAATTATTAAAAAGTAACAATAACCATTTAAAGTCTCTCAAAATGGTTCTAAGGGCACACAGTAAATGATGGAACATTTATTCCAGAAAATCTACTAAAACTGGTAAGAAAAGTAAGAGTCTGTGGTATTTGAATCAAGACCACTCCTTCTCTCCCTGAGCCCAGCTCAGTGAAACAGAAACCCAGTTGCAGGCTGGGCAGCCAAGAACATGGGATTCCTTCACCCCCCAGCTCCTAGTCACAGGGACCATCTTCCTGAGACATCAGCATTTCTCATCTTGTCCCCAGCTACCTGTTGCTGAAGCTAAGTTCTGAGAAAGCTCAGCCAAGGAGTGGAGGCTCCCTTCTTCTACCTAGACCCAAATTGTGGGATGAAGGTACTACCTTGGGTGTAGTATCACTGAGAATACTGGGGCCTGATCACGCTTGCCACTGGCTCATGGAGAAGCAAGCCAAGGAGCCCTGGGACTACTGTACATACCCACTGAGGACTCAGCTGCTAAAGTGGAGGAGCACCATTGTCCCTACCCCAGCACCAGAGCTTAAAAAACAAAGTGGGACCTCTACCTCACACCTCATAAAAACCATATACCAAAATTAACTCAAAATGGATCAAAGAAGACCTACATGTAAAAGCTAAATCCATAAAACCCTTAGGAGAAAACAAGAGTAAATCATCATGACCTCAGATTTGCAATAGATTCTCAGATATGACACCAAAAGCATAAGCAACAAAAGAAAAAAATAGATAAATTGGATTTCACAAAAATTAAAAACTTTTGTGCTTCAAAGGACACAATCAAGAAAGTGAAAACACAACCCACAGAATGGGAGAAGATACTTGGAAATCATATGTCTGGTAAAGAACTTGTATTTAGAATACACTAAAAAACTCTTACAATTGAATAATAAAAAGTCACATAACTCAATTAAAAAATGGGCAAAGGATCTGAGCAGACATTTCTCCAAATAAAATATACAAATGGCCAATATGCACATGAGAAGATGATCAACATTACTACTCATCAGAGAAATGCAAACCACAATGAGATACTACTTTACATATACTAGGATATCTATGAGGAGCCCTGGTGATGCGGTGGTTAAAGTACTCAGCTGCTAACTGAAAGGTTGGTGGTTCAAACCCACCAGTCATTCCACAGGAGAAAGATGTCTGCTTCCATAAAGATTACGGCCTTGGAAACCCTGTGGGGCAGTTCTACCTTGTCATCCAGGGTCACTATGAGTGGGAATCCACACGACGGCAGTAGGGTTTGGTTAGGTTTAGGATGTCTATAATCAAAAGACAAATCATAACAAACGTTGAAGAGGATGTGGAAAAACTGGAATCCTCAGACACTGCTGATGGGACTATAAAATGGTGCAGCCACTTTGTAAAAGAATCCACCAGTTTCTCAAACAGTTAAACATAGAGTTACCATATAGCTGTCATCAAGTTGGCCTCCAACTCGTGGTGCCATGCACAACAGTATTGGACCACTGTGATCCATAGGGCTTCATGGGTTGATTTTTAGAAGATCACCAGGCCTTTCTTCCTAGTCTGTCTTAGTCTGGAAGCTCCAGTGAAACCTGCTCAGTGTCACGGCAACATGTAAGCCTCCATTGTTAGATAGGCGGTCATTGCGCTTGAGGAGCACTGACTGGGAATCAAAGCCGGGTCTCCCTTATGAAAGGCAAGAGTTCTACCACTGAACCACCACTACCCTCACAGTTACCAGAGGACCCAGCAATTACTGTTGTGTGTCATCGAGTCAACTCCAACTCACAGTGACCCTACATGACAGAGTAGAACTGCCGCATAGGGTTTCGTAGGCTGTAATCTTTACTGGAACAGATTGCCAGGTCTTTTCTCCCGTGGAGTCACTGGTGGGTTTGAACTGCTGACCTTTTTGTTAGCAACCAAGTACTTAACCACTGTGCACCAGGCTTCCTTCATGCAAATTAAAACAACAATAAGAAACCTCTATAAACCAGAGAAATTAAACTTATTGCCATCAAGTCAATTCCAACTCATGGTGACCCCATGTGCTACAGAGTAGAACTGCTCCATAAAGTTTTCTTGGCTGTAACCTTTAGGGAAGCAGATTACCAGGCCTTTCTTCCATGGCACTGCTGGGTGGGTCTGAACCATCAATCTTTAGGTTAGTAGTCAAGATCAAACTGCTTGTACCACCCAGGGACCTTTAATATCAATACAGGTAGTTATATATATTTATAGATATGTGTATATACATAGGTTAGTATTAAAAAACATAAAATTTCTTGCTCTATCAGCCAAGGGCCTATAAATAACAACATCTCAGTAGCAACAAACACACCTAGCATCCACATCTTGGTTTCTAATACCTTTTTCCAATAAAACAAGCCAAGGCTCCTTGGATTAAGTGGCTAATTCTACTACTGGGGCAGGAAATACATGAGTCTGAACCATCTTGTAGTGCCAGAGTAAGGAAGTGTTAAACCAAACAAACAAGCAAACGAATTAACAACAGAAAAAAACATGATGAGGGTATGTCAAAGGGACACAGAAGTCAACTTAAAGAATTCCCAGTGGTAACAGTCACCTAAGATACTCCACTGGTCTCACCCTGTCTGGAGCAAGGGAAGAATGAAGAAAACCAAAGACACAAGGGAAAGATTAGACCAAAGAACTAATGGACCACAAGCACCACAGCATCCACCAGACTGAGACCAGTACAACTAGACGGTACCCAGCTATCATCACCGACTGCTCTGACAGGGATCACAATAGAGGGTCCCGGACAGAACTGGAGAAGAACGTAGAACAAAATTCTAAGTCCCCTCACCAAAAAAAGAAAAACAAGACCAGACTTACTGGTCTGACAGAGACTGGAGAAACCCCAAGAGTATGGCCCCTGGATACCCTTTTAACTCAGTACTTAAGACACTTCTGAGGCTCACCCTTCAGCCAAAGAATAGACAAAACCAAAAGAAACCAAACCCACTGCCATCAATTCCAACTCATAACGATCCTATAGGACAGAGTAGAATTGTCCCGTAGAGTTTCCAAGGAGTGCCTGATGGATTCAAACTGCTGACCTTTTGGTTAGCAGACCAAGCTCTTAACCACTACACCATCAGAGTTTCCAAAGATTAGACAGGCTCATAAAACAAAATGAGACTAAATGGGTATACCAGCCCAGGGACAAGGACAAGAAGGCAGGAGGAGAAGGCCGTTGGTAATGGGGAACCCAAGGTCAAGAAGGGGAGAGCACTGACATGTGGTGGGGTTGGCAACTAATGTCACAAAACAATATGCTATTGTTTAATGAGAAACTAATTTGCTCTGTAAAGCTTCATCTAAAGTATAATTTAAAAAAAAGAAGTTAAAAAAAGGAATATGGAGAGTAGATAACCCATGCATAAAATTTTAAAGTGTGTAAAATTTCCTGTTTTCAGCTATAGTAATATGCATTAATAGTATAAAATACGCATATGAATAACAACAGTTTGAGATAATATTTTGTCTAGAAGTAAGAAATGGAGAGGGTTACAATCGGGGGAGAACAGAGCAGTCTTCAACTGTATTGGATATGTTCCCTTTCTTAAGCCAGGTGATATGACCACAACTGTCGATTAAACATATATACATATATATATGACTTTCCAGTGGTCAAGCTGGAGCAATCTGAACAATAAAATAATGTAATGTTGGATTATAATCCAAAATATAAAATATCCATGAGTCCATACTGATGGATAGATGAGACGCAGTGAGAATCATAATGAGAAGAGACAAATCTCCCGTTCAGAATTTCAAATAATTTACGTAGATACGTCACCCACGAGGAAGGGGAGCACAGTGACTTCCTTCAAAAAGTACAGTATGGAAGGGAGGGCATTTTCACTGTGAAGAAACCTGACAAACACCACCTCAGCCAGGTAATCAAGGTCAACATCATCAGTGATAAGTCATGTTGATAGTATATATCCTTGATACAATATGATGAAAATGGCACTTTATCTCTGTGGTCTTCTCTCGAAAACACATGACCCCAGCGTAATCATGAGGAAATCATCAAATTCCAACTGAGGGACATTCTACAAAATACCTGGCCAGTACTCCTCGTCATCAAAAACAAAGTCTGAGGAACTGTCACACCCAAATGGAGACTAAGGAGACATGATGACTAAATGTAATGTGGTATCCTGGATTGGATCCTGGAACAGGAAAAGGGCATTAGGTAAAAACTAAGGAAGTCTGATAGTTAATAATAACTTATCAATATTGTTTTTCATGGTTTGTGACAAATGTAGCATGCTCAGTGGTTAACGGGAAACTGGATGTGAGGTATATGGAACTTTCTGTACTAGCTTCAGAATTTTTTCGTGAATCTCTAACTATTCTTAATTTTTAAATTTCAGTTTTTTTAAATCCTAACATTTTAGAGCCGGAAGAGAATTCAGTAACCATCTAATACAAATCCCGCCTTTAGCAGATTAGGAAACTGAGCTCAAGAGAATGAATTCCTCAAGAGCAAGTGACCACTATTGTACTCTGCGTTCTTTTATTAAAAAAAAAAAAGAAGAAGAAAGAAAGAAAACTGAACACTGCTGAATCACCTCGGCAGCTAAAAATATTTTTTTTTCATAAACTTTATGCCTTCACTTAATAAATACACCTCACAATGTGCCTCCTACAGTCAAAGCCCTGTCCCAGGTGCTGTTAAAAAAAAGACTTGGATTAAAGGACTCACAGAGCTCAGAATCAACATGACAGAGTGCTTCATATTTTAAAAATCAAAGCATGAGACATTTTGTCTACGGTCTGTACATCTAGGAAAATATTGTTCATATTTTAAAACTAGGAGCATGCAAAACCACAACAGTAGGCTATGTGCTTAATTGCATATTATCGGTTTGTGCAATTAACCTTTCAGATTTATGTCCAAACAGCCCTGTTTTAAGTTCTCTGAGTTTTTATCTTACATGAGCTAATTCCTCTTGTTCTACGTAGTTTCTCCAGAATTACCATCCTCCTCCCCCCTCCAAATGCTCTAATCCAAAACTGAAAATCTGTCCAAAAGGCACGTAAGCCATGGACCTGACGTATATTAAAAAAGAATATTAAGTTTTCAGAAATTTCATAACAAGTGCTTACTTTCTTGACCCTAAAAAACTTACATGCTATAAAACCCAGTGAAAACACTACTCTCTGGGTACAATATTAAAGGGTAAGAATGATTCAGATTGTAAACAATAGTAAATTAAAAATCTAAGTTGCATATCAGTGTAATCACTGTGAAGATGAATCACACACCTCTTTTAGATGGGGGATATATAGTGATGCTATTATCTAATTTGGAGCCCTGGTGGCAAAGTAGTTAAGAGTTCAGGCCGCTAACCAAAAGGTTGGCAGTTTAAATCCACCAGCTGCTCCTTGGAAACCATATGGGGTAGTTCTACTCTGTCCTACAGGGTCACTATCAGTGGAAGCGACTCAACAGCAATGGTTTGATTTTGGTTTTTGCTATCTAATTTAATTCTTTTATTCTATATTTCTTTTCTCAGCATATGTGTCATTTTTGCTATGGCAATATACACCAAAATGTAGACTGTGGTTCTCCTCCAGCCTGTGGTTCTCTTCCCCATTCTTAGACCCAGGCTAAGAAGCAGTCCCATCTAGGATATGCTGGCTCTGAAAACAGCAGATGCCAGAGAGCTACAGGAAGTTCATGTTGTTGTTGTTAGGTGCCGTCAAGTCGGTTCCAACTCATAGCGACCCTATGCACAACAGAACAAAACTCTGCCCGGTCCTGTGCCATCCTTAAAATTGTTGTCATGCTTGAGCTCATTGTTGCAGCCACTGTGTCAATCCACCTCGTTGAGGGTCTTCCTCTTTTCTGCTGACCCTGTACTCTGCCAAGCATGATGTCCTTCTCCAGGGACTGATCCCTCCTGACAACATGTCCAAAGTATGTAAGACACAGTCTCGCCATCCTTGCTTCTAAGGAGCATTCTGGTTGTACTTCCTCCAAGACAGATTTGTTCAGTCTTTTGGCAGTCCACAGTATATTCAATATTCTTTGCCAACGCCACAATTCAAAGGCATCGATTCTTCTTCAGTCTTCCCTATTCATTGTCCAGCTTTCACATGCATATGATGTGATTGAAAATACCATGGCTTGGGTCAGGCGCACCTTAGTCTTCAGGGTGACATCTTTGCTCTTCAACACTTTGGAGAGGTCCTTTGCAGCAGATTTGCCCAATGCAATGCATCTCTTGATTTCTTGACTGCTGCTTCCATGGCTGTTGATTGTGGATCCAAGTAAGATGAAATCCTTGACAACTTCAATCTTTTCTCCATTTATCATGATGTTGCTCACTGGTCCAGTTGGGAGGATTTTTGGTTTTTTTATGTTGAGGTGTAATCCATAGTGAAGGCTGTGGTCTTTGATCTTCATTATAAGTGCTCCAAGCCCTCTTCACTTTCAGCAAGCAAGGTTGTGTCATCTGCATAACGCAGGTTGTTAATGAGTCTTTCTCCAATCTTGATGCCCCATTCTTCTTCATGTAGTCCAGCGTCTCGGATTATTTGTTCAGCATACAGATTAAATAGGTATGGTGAAAGAATACAACCCTGACACACACCTTTCCTGACTTTAAACCAATCAGTATCCCCTTGTTCTGTCCCAACAACTGCCTCTTGATCTATGTAAAGGTTCCTCATGAGCACAATTAAGAGTTCTGGAATTCCCATTCTTTGCAGTGTTATCAATAGTTTGTCATGATCCATACAGTCAAATGCTTTTGCACAGTCAATAAAACACAGGTAAACATCCTTGTGGTATTCTCTGCTTTCAGCCAGGATCCATCTGACATCAGCAATGATATCCCTGGTTCCACGTCCTCTTCTGAAGCCAGCCTGAAATTCTGGCAGTTCGCTGTCGATATACTGCTGCAGCTGTTTTTGGATGATCTTCAGCAGAATTTTGCTTGCGTGTGATATTAATGATGTTGTTCTATAATTTCCACATTCGGTAGGATCACCTTTCTTGGGAATAGGCATAAATATGGATCTCTTCCAATAAGTTGGCCAGGAAGCTGTCTTCCATATTTCCTGGCATAAATGAGTGAGCACCTCCAGCACTGCATCTGTTTGTTGAAACATCTCAATTGATATTCCATCAATTCCTGGAGCCTTGTTTTTCACCAATGCCTTCAGAGCAGCTTGGACTTCTTTCTGTACCATCGGTTCCTGATCATATGGCACCTCTTGAAATGGTTGAATATCAACTAATTCTTTTTGGGATAATGACTGTGTATTCCTTCCATCTTCTTTTGATGCTTCCTGCATCATTTAATATATTCCCCATGGAATCCTTCACTATTGCAACTTGAGGCTTGAATTTTTTCTTTAGTTCTTTCAGCTTGAGAAACGCCAAGCATGTTCTTCCCTTTTGTTTTTCCATTTCCAGCTCTTTGCACATATCATTATAATACTTTATTTTGTCTTCTCGAGAGGCCCTTTGAAATCTGTTCAGTTCTTTTACCTCACCAATTCTTCCTTTTGCTTTAGCTGCTCGACGCTCAAGAGCAAGTTTCAGAGTCTCCTCTGACATCCACCTTGGTCTTTTCTTTCTTTCCTGTCTTTTCAGCGACCTCTTGCCTTCTTCATGGGTCAGGTTCTTGATGTCATTCCACAACTCGTCTGGTCTTCGGTCACTACTGTTCAACGCATCAAATCTGTTCTTGAGATGGTCTCTAAATTCAGGTGGGATATACTCAAGGTCATATTTTGGCTCTCGTGGACTTGCTCTGATTTTCTTCAGTTTCAGCTTGAACATGCATATGAACAGTTGATGGTCTGTTCCATAGTCGGCCCCTGGCCTTGTTCTGACTGATGATATTGAGCTTTTCCATTGTCTCTTTCCACAAATGTAGTCAATTTGATTTCTGTGTGTTCCATCTGGCGAGGTCCATGTGTATAGTCACCGTTTATGTTGGTGAAAGAAGGTATTTGCAATGAAGAAGTCGTTGGTCTCACAAAATTCTATCATTCGATCTCCGGCATTGTTTCTATCACCAAGGCCATATACCCAACTACTGGTCCTTCTTCGTTTCCAACTTTCACATTCCAATCGCCAGTAATTATCAATGCATCTTGATTGCATGTTCCATCAATTTCAGACGGCAGCAGCTGATAAAAATCTTCTATTTCTTCATCTTTGGCCCTTGTGGTTGGTGCATGAAATTGAGTAATAGTCGTATTAACTGGTCTTCCTTGTAGGCATACGGATATTATCCTATCACGGACAGCATTGTACTTCAGGATCAATCTTGAAACGTTTTTTGATGATGAATGCAACACGATTCCTCTTTGAGTTGTCATTCCCAGCATAGTAGACTATATGATTGTCTGATTCAAAATGGCCAATACCAGTCCATTTCGGCTCACTAATGCCTAGGATATCGATGTTTATGTGTTCCATTTCATTTTTGATGATTTCCAATTTTTCTAGATTCATACTTCTTACATTCCAGGTTCCGATTATGGATGTTTGCAGCTATTTCTTCTCATTTTGAGTCATGCCACATCAGCAAATGAAAGCTTTACTCCATCCATGTCATTAAGGTCGACTCTACTTTGAGGAGGCAGCTCTTCCCCAGTCATCTTCTGAGTGCCTTCCAACCTGGGGGACTCATCTTCCAGCACTATATCAGAAGATGTTCCACTGCTATTCATAAGGTTTTCACTGGCTAATGCTTTTCCGAAGTACACTGCCGGGTCCTTCTTCCTAGTCTTAGTCTGGAAGCTCAGCTGAAACCTGTCCTCCATGGGTGACCCTGTTGGTATCTGAATACCAGTGGCATAGCTTCCAGCATCACAGCAACACACAAGCCCCCACAGTACGACAAACTGACAGACATGTGGGGGCAGGAAGTTCATGATACCTCTTAAATCTTCTGCTTAGATGTGCGTATCTGTTGCATCTGCTAATATCCCATTGGCCAACACATGACATATGATCAAGCCCAGAGTCATTGGACAGGGAGTCCCAGGAGTCAAGGGATGCACAATCCTCTTAAAGGAAAAACAAAACCCACAGCTATCAATTCGATTCTGACTCATAGTGACCCCATACAGTGTCCAAGGCTGTAAATCACTACAGAAGCAGGCTGCCACATCTCTGTCCCACAGAGTTACTGGTGGTTTTGAACAGCCAGCCCTTCAGTTAGCAGTTGACTGCTTTAACCACTGTGCCACCAGGGCCTCTTCTTACAGGAAAGGGGGAGAGTAAAAAACTGCAAACAATAATACAATCCTCCACATGAGGGTTAACTTGCTTGAACTAGACAGTTACAAGATCTGACCACCTCTATTGTTCATCACCTTCAGAGTGCCATTTTGGTGGTTGCCATAAATTATGCTAATTCCTATTAACCTTTAAGGAAGTATTCCAAAAGTTCAAATTGAGGTGCAAATGGCATAAGTATCAAATATTATTTAAATTTTAGTTTCCCCACAGTTCTGTCCCCAGGGAAGAACACAGGCTTAGAGACATTCAAAGCTGAAAGGGAACTTGAGTGTTTATACCAACAATTTGCAACCAGTATAAACACACAATTTGGAATGCAGAAGTCTAGCTATCCGATATTGTCATGACCACTAAGTATTTGCTTTTCCTTAGACCTTATATTCTTTTGCAATGTCTCTTACTAATGTCACCTGCCTGAGGATCTGTGGCCTTTCAACCTTCTAGGTAAATCTTTTATATGCTGAGAATTGTTCATAATTACTTGCCCCTTCTCAGCGCAGGGACCCCGGACCCAAAGGACACGCTCCACTCCCAGATCTTCTTTATGGTAATGAACTCCCTCTCTGTCATGGATTGAATTGTGTCCCCCCAAAATATCTGTCAACTTGGCTAGGCCATGATTCCCTTGTATGATTGTCTACCATTTTATCTTCTGATGTGATTTCCCTATATGTTGTAAATCCTATCACTACGATGTAATAAGATGGATTAGCGGCAGTTATATTGATAAGGTCTAGAAAATTAGGTAGTGTCTTAAGCCAATCTCTTGAGATATAAGAGAGAAGCAAGCAGACAGATATGGGAACTTCACACCACCAAGAAAGCAGCGCCGCAACCAGAGCGCACCCTTTGGACCTGAGGTTCCTGCACTGAGATGCTCCCAGACCAAGGCAAGACTGATGACAAGGACCTTCCTCCAGAGCCAACAGAGACAGAAAGCCTTCCCCTGGAGCTGGCGCCCTGAATTCAGACTTTTAGCCTACTGGGCTGTGAGAGAATAAAATTCCCTTTGTTAAATCCATCCACTTGTGGTATTGCTGTTATAGCAACACAAGATGACTAAGACAATCTTTCTCTACTCACTTCTCTCTCCCTTTATCTCTTGTGAGATAAAAGATGATACAGGCCACACCCCAGAAAAACTCCCTTTACATCCAATCAGTGCTGTGACCTGAGTAATGGTTCTGCATCCCACCCTAATCCTCTTTATAACATAAACTAATCTTGACTCATTAACCACAGAGATTAGGATTTACAACACATAGGACAATTACATCATAAAATGGAAGACAACCACACAATACTGGAATCATGACCTAACCAAGCTGGCACATATTTTGGGGGGACACAAATCATGACAGATGGACAAATGCTTTTCCAGGAACAGGAAAATGAGTGGGGCCAAGCAAAGGCACAAGCAAAACAATATTAGCATCTCAAGAAATTGGGGTTTGAGGATTCAAGTCTAAAGGGTGTGCGCGAGTGTAGAAGGAAAAAATGGCAAGGGTGAAGTAACAAAGACCCTAATAGGCCATTCTAAAGAGCTTGGCCCTCATCCTGAACAAAACAAGGACCTCAGGCTCGAGGTGAAATTTGATTTCAGCAATCCTGGTTCTTAGAGAAACTGGGCTTATGTGTCTGGGACTCAGGTCCCTAGGCTTCAAATCAGAATTACTCTTCCCACTTCCAAATAAGCCTCAACTACTTCTCGCCTGCCTTTTTCCTCAAAGCAATTCCTTGAATTTTGCTCGCTGCTCTTCAGAAAACAAAACTCTGTAAGGTTTTTTGACTGGCTTGTTTTTCTTCATGTTTGACCCTTTCTCCTCAGATTTTCAGAGTGAGCCATTTTGTTTCCACCAAGTTCTCGTCTCATCAGCCCACCTACGTGACAGAGCTAATTGTTGAACAAGATACACACTCAACAGCTTCACCCATTATCATCTTACATTAGCATTCTCACATCTGAAGATATTGTATATTCATGTGAGCCCTTTGGGAGCCCTATCAATCTCACAGTGACTTGTGGGAAAGGGAGCTGCTAAATATTATTTGATAATAAGTTATTTCCAGGTAAATCACATTAGTACTGTGGGGAGAAGCACATGCTTTATCATCAGATAGAGCCTGGTTTGTAATCCCAGTTTTACCCCTTACCTGCTGTGCGACCTTGTGAAAGTTAGCCTCTTAGCTTACCTCTCTACCTAACAAGTGCTATGAGAATTCAATGACAATGTATATGAAAATGCTTTAAATTCTAAAATGCAACATCGGATGTTACACTAGTTACTGCTTCATGGAAGCCACAAATACAACCCAGGCCTCATTATGCTATTTGTTAATATCCCCCACCCAAACCCACTGCCTTAGGGTCAATTCTGACTCGTAGCGACTCTATAAGACAGAGTGAAACTGTCCCACAGGGTTTCCAAGGAGTGCCTGGTGGATTAGAACTGCCGACCTTTTGGTTAGCAGCCAAACTCTTAGCCGCTATACCACCAAGGTTTCCTTAATATCCCCAGTATGTTACTTACTAAATGAATGCTAACACATTTTTGATTTCTCATCAGTTTCCAAACAGTCGAAAGAGGAGCAATTTGAAGCTTTTATCTCTGTTTCTACCTCTAGGTCCTTTTCTGTCTCTCCTGAGGTTTAAAAAAAAAAGGATGTCCCAGTTTTACCAATCAGGTCAGAGGTAAATATAAATTCTAGCCTTTACTGACTAAAAACTATGGTATGCTTTTATTAGAGAATCCTAAAAAGATTTTGTTTGACCAATGAATTGCAACAAATCAACTCGACTTCGATTTATCAGGCACACAAATAGTAACACCACGTTGCACACATATTTGGAAAAGTTTGTCTTTAGCAGATACTGTATGTAGCTCACTCTACATTCATTCCCAATCATCTTCTCCTTGCCTTCTCTCTATAGCAGCTGGAAAGCAAAATACTCACCTTCCCAGACTTACCTGCAGCAAGGAGTAGTCTTTTGACACAGTTCTGACCAATGAGGTACAACAGAAAATCCCAGGGAGAAGCATCCCAAGAAGGAAATGTGGTAAAGATTATTTTTGGATAGGGTAGTAAGTCCCGTTTTTCTATTTAGACAAAACATATTTTTCACAACACAGTACTTGTCTGAAGTTGCTTGGAGGAAAAAAAATCTGAGAGACACCTAAGCACCATCTCTACACTGACACATATCTGTTCACGAGCACCCTGGGAACTACCTCCTTACAAGGTACTACTGTCACCCTTTTACTTATGTGACAGAAGTTATCAGATGAGGACCAAGCTGTCACCTCTAAGAACTGCAAACTATGCAGTTATGGGTTTGATAAATCAGTTAGAGGACCTAGGTTCTACAATCAACCACCAGTAGGGTCTGTTCTAGCATTGTCAAAAGTAGCCGTCTCCCTAGACCAAAACGAAATCAGCAGAGGTTACTGACTTGGTGTGAAAATACTAGGAAGCCTTTATTTTCCTCCTTAGGGTATTAAAAAAAAAAAAAAAACGGTATAAAATAAGAACAAAACCGAATCTCCCTTCTTTAGTAGACTATGCGGGGAGTATCTACTCAGTTTTATTTCTTCTCCTCTGTTCCTCTGCTGCTTTGAACATTTCTCCCTGCTTTTAATACTCACTTCTCAAGACAGGCAGAGGAGTGGTGAGTAAAACGCAGAAGAGTTATAATCTTGTTAACTTTGAACACCTCTGGCATAAAGAAATCAATTATCAAAATGTTGATCTAGTGTTTAACAAATCAATAAAATAAGATTACAGGATTAACAGGGGTTTTAGTTTCATTTATCCATGCAATGTCATTATAGTTGGTAAAGATAATAAGACTACTATTGGACTAAAGACATCTTTGTCAGGACTCCTGTCCAATTTTAAGCAATCTTATAAAAGTTCCAAGTGCCTGGTGCTCTGATTTCTCTGTTCACTTTTGCCCACGTAAGGAACATAATTTCCCTGACACCGTACCAAACCCGTTGCCATCAAGTCGATTCCAACTCATAGCAACACTATAAGACATAGTAGACTGCTCTGTAGGGTTTCTAAGGGGCAGCTGGTGTATTTGAACTGCTGACTTTTTGGTTAGCAGCCAAGATCTTAACCACTGTGCCACAAGGGCTCCCTTTTGGCATAGGAAATTTAAAAAGAAAACTCTCAATTTCAAATTTAGCTTGGTAAAATAAGAATAATTTTTCTTCTAGGAAAAACTTTAAAAAATTATCTTTTAATCTTCAAAAGAACCTAAATCAAAGGAAAAAAAAATCAAATCCTAAAATTGAGTCCTCCCTTTATTTACTGACTAAAACAGATTTAAGTAAACAAGATCTTTGGGCAGAAACAAAGCATGATAAATTGGTGCTATATTATTTGTAATTTATTACTTATAAAAATAACTTCAGCTTTCTCATGACAATGACAATCCAATAAATTCTCTCCTAAAAGTCAGGAGCCTTGACACTCAATGTTTTTACTAAGGAAAACGTTAAAAATAAATAAATAAATAATCCTACGCCATAAATATTTTTTAAATTTACAATCTATTAAATTAAAAAAAAAAACTGAAGGTGAAACTTTATAACAATTTTCAAAATGTACAGTAAAATATGTGGTTAAATATCAACTATTTCAAAGAGCATAAGGTGACAATGTATCTGCAAACAATTTCAAATTCTAAATAATAAAGAACTGCTTAACACTCAGGTAATTTTCTAAATAAACTGCCAAATTACAAGATGATGTTGGTAGACTGTACATTTTTCAAACTATAAGAACATATCCCACTTCATATATTTTAACACTGGGGAAAATTTTTCTACATTAATAAAATTAATACCATTATAAAATTTCAGGAATTCTCTCTAATGTACCAAGATTTCATATGAAAAAGCAGAAGTTACTTTTGATATAAAACAGTAAATATGAACCCCCATGTAGAAATCTGAAGTTAGACAATTCCTCTGGCAGAAAACATTTAATTATAAACAGGTCTTAAATACAATTCATGAGATCACGGAAAGAAAAAAAAAAACCTGCATTTCTTATTAACACCAAAAAAAATCATGTCAGTACACAGATTTAATAACATTTTCATGCTATCAACAACCTACCACATAAAATTCATTACAGTAAGCAAAAATAAAATTATTTTTAATTTAAGACAGAGAAAAACTTCTGCATGTATAAAATTTCACAGATAAATGCCAATATACACTATTTACATACATGTCACATGTTATATTGTTCCAAAACTACATTCCAAAACTCATTGCTTTTGAGTCGATTCTGACTCATAGCAACCCTGTGGGCCAAACAGAACTGCCCCATAAGGTTTCCAAGGAGCAACTGGTGGATTCAAACTGCTGACCTCTTGGTTAGCAGCTGTAGACTTAACCATTGTGCCACCAGGGCCCCATGCAAAACTGTATTAGCTGAATTGGCCGATCTTGATTTAGTGAGTGTGCACCATTCATACTGGCTCAAAGACTTATGCTGAATTAAGCTTTTACAATTCAGATGACAATTACACACGAAATATTTACACAAACATTAAAATAACTTTATTAAGTACAGTTTGAAAGAAAAAAGGTAAGATTTCCCACATATATGCAAACATTAACTATTATCAAGAGCCCCAACCCCCCCAGTGCCATCGAGTCGATTATCAAGAGCAGCTTTGGAAATTTTTATGCTTTTTTTTTTTTTTTAAAAGAACAGAAGGTTTGTTCCCAAAAAAGGTGCCATTTTAGAACAATTTTTATAACTATACAATTGAATTTGCATGGATGGGAAAGAGAACACAAGACATCAAGGGTTAAGATTTTCTTTGCAGTTATTTATATCTGAAATAAGACAATGACAGAAATTGGGCTTCCAAATACTGGTTCGTTGGTTTGTTTTCCATTTAAATGTAGACCAAGTACTAAACAGATTATTTTGTTCTAGGATACAGTTTCTTTGAAAAAGAAGCACATTGCTAAGCAAATTTCTATAAACAGATTAATGACAAAAATTTCCAGAGAACTGTTCTCAAATGGATTCTTAGTAGAAAGATTAAATGCTTTAAAAATCAAATGTAGAAATCATGTTTCCATGCAAGTAACTTTTTAGAAATTAAATTTATGTCCACTGCTTTTTCCAATTTAAGTATCATCTATCTGTAAGCATATTTATTTGTATTTTCTATTTTGTGTTATATAAAAAGTTGGTAAATGATATGCTGTGTAAATTTTTAGGAGAGAAAACAAACCCTATTGGTTTACTATCTAATTCCTATAGTATGGGCATCTATTAGTCCTACAAACAAATTTAAAACTTAAAAATTTAAAACTTAGCCTTCAAAAAAACTATCAATCTGGTGCCTGCTATCATTCCACAGACTTAGATTATTTCTGAAAGGAATGGTCAAATTTTTCAACAGCCTGGCATAGCAGAGGTACTCAAAACACTTTTTAAAAGCACCCAAAAAACCAAACCCACTGCCGTCAAGTCGATGCTGACTCATAGCGGCCTGCAGGACAGAGCACAACTGCCCCATAGAGTTTTCAAGAAGTGCCTGGTGGATTCGAACTGACGACCTTTTGGTTAGCAGCTGTAGCTCTCAACCCAACACACCAGTAAACACACACTTGACATCCATGCTTGGTATACATCACATGAAATTATTAGGAATGTTTCACGGTTCAAATTCAAGCATAATCAGTAAAAACGAAATACAGTACACCCACTCCTTATCAACATGTTAGGGTCTTAAGACCAGGTCGTTATGCGAAGCCAGTGTTATGCAAAAATAGAGGATGACTTACATCTGATCACCAAATGGAGGATCCCTATCATAACTGCCAAATTACACCATTACATAACTGCCTAATTACATCATCACATAACTGCCAAACCACTGAGAATCAGCCCAGACAAGCTGACACACAACCTTAACCCTCACAGCCAGCATTACTCTCATATCTCGCGTTTGTTACTGCCAGACGTACATTGTCAATGTGCAAAGCAGTCAGTAGATTTTTTACTACTGTCGTAAATGCGAAATGCTGGAGAACAAGATTGTGGATAAATGAGGAGTAGGTGTATCTCTACATGACACACTTTGGGAAGGAAACCAAATGGGCCGTATCTTCATTACAGAATGGCTAGAGTCACTTGAAAAGGTCATTAGCGGCAATTCTAAATACCGGGGACACTTGTAGGAAAGGAAATGCTTTTCCCCAGGGCATGCAAATGTTTTATGGGGCATTCCTTAGCCCACTGTTGGCATGACTGGGGGTCTGGCTCTATGTTTCATCGCACGTCTGCTTTTATATGGTCTTCACAGTTACTATACAGAAGACATTCTTTTTCCTTTCAAATTGCTCTTGCTTCTGTAGACAATTATATGGTAATTATTACTCAACATAACACTGAGAGCAAAACTGACAGTACAGCAAACACAACTGCAATTTAAGGAGCCAAAAGGAAATATGTTGGCAAGCTAAACGCTTACACAAAAAGATGTTCGCATTTTAAAATAATAGTGTGTGGGAAACTGAAAAAGAAAAAAAAAGTACAGACAAAAGACATTTAAAGGTTTCGGTGCTCTCCCAACGTTTTAGGAGAAATCATAATGTTTTAGGGGGAAAAGATGGTTTCTTTAAAGTAAAATGTTTACACTCCTAACTCATGCTGTTTAGTGTCATGGGGTTAGGTTTTAAAGTAAGATAAAACTAACTAAAAGCATCTTTAAGTTCCCTTTGATCAAAAGTTTGACTTCAAACAAACTGAGCTGAAAAATTTCCTTTATGGCCTTGGTAGAGGAAGATAGGCTTTTGTGCTTTATTTATACAGAGTCCTTTTGAGTTGAGAGAAACTTTTTTTTAATATTTCCAGACGAGAATCTTAAGGGCTGAGTAATACACTTAACGAATACTTTCAAGAAAATGCTTGGTTTGTTTCTATAGGAGAGGCTGCTGATGGTAATTTGTTTGCTGCTGTGTAACTGAATGAGCTGGAACTGCCACCGGAAAGCCTGCCACTTGCGGCAAATCGGAAGTAGTGTTCTGGTAAGACGACATATCCACAGACATCCCCATCTGCTGTGTGTACGCAGCTGTACCAGTAGCTGATTGAAGGTTAGAGTTCTGGTGCATATAAGCGGGGTTGGAAATGGTGTCTTGTCCAGTGCTACAAGTAAGATTTTAAAAAGAAAACCATATTTACTTTACATTATTTAAATTAGTCAGAGAGCAATCATCATGACAAAATAAAAATGCTTTTCCCATCTTCTTTTTAAGTTTATGTAGCACTGCTACTCTGATTATGATTTAAACACTCCAGCTATCAAATACTGATAATGAGATTTTCACATTTGGTAAGAAGACAGGTGTACTCAGAAAGAAGCAAAACATCATATTATAAGGCCTATTTAATGCAGGGTCTCCAAAATCTCTCACTAAAAGCATTTAAAAGTCTTTGAGGGGGTGCTAACTGCTCCTGGCAGGGGTGCCCTTGGTCAGCTGCTACGAGAATGAAGCCCCAAACTCAGAGCTGCACCTTCAGCTGTTTTCCCTGCCCCAAGCTCTAAAATACAACACAGAGGGAACTAGCTCTTCTCCTCACACAGCTTTTAGGCTTTCCTTTGGTAGGGATTTCACTTGCAAGGCTGTCCCTGATAGTCAAGTCAGTTTAACCAGAATCCCTACACAACGATAATTAAAAAGTAGAGAGAACAGTGTAATATGCATAGCATCCTGGAATCTATGCTGAGGATAGTCCTGCCCTGTAGTTTACTATTAACGCTTCACACACACACAAAAAAAAAACAAGCTAAATATTCACGCCAAATTGTTCCTGTAACTACCGTGGCATATACTTCTTTTAAAATAGATACAATTTTAAATTACACCAAATACACTACTTGCAATACAGGCAAATTTATGCCTACACTACTCTAGTTTTTCCTTCCGTAATTCCTAGTGTCACCTAGGATAACAAAATTTTACATTTTAATTTAACCGAACACCAATAATGAATAGGTTTACTTAATTTTCACATAATATTTAAAATTCACACTCACAGAATTTAAGGGTGGGAAGAAACCTTAGAGATCATCTTAAAAAACCAAACTCAATGCTGTCGAGTCAATTCCGACTCAAAGCGACCATACAGGACAGAGCAGAACTGCTCCCTGGGTTTCTAAGGCCGTTACACCCTTCTCCCTGGGAGCAGCTGATGGGTTCCAACCACCAACCTTTCAGTTAGCAGCAAGCGATTAATCACTGCGTCACCAGGACACCTCTAGAGATCGTCTACACATGACTATACTCAATGAACATTTTGTATATTAAGCAAAGTGAACAGAAAGCCAGATATAAACATAATTCTTAGAATGGGACTATTCGTATGAAAAAGTAGACCACAAATTCTGCAGCTCAAAAACACGTATTTTTTAAGGATCAAAGTAACAACAGTTTTCTGATTTTTAGGAGTACATGCAGGTAAATATGTTCGAGACTACTTAACTAGAAAAGATTACAGCACAGTGCGAAGGATATCATGGAATCGGTACCCACAAAGGACAGTTAACTTTATTTGTCCCAGGGACCCACATTATAAGCAGAGGTCCGGGCAACCACCTCAGAGCTAAGAGTAGCACCTTTCCACCTTCTTATCCCAGAACTAGGAATGGGCAGTTCTATAACTTCATCTTTACAGTAAAAGATAACATGATTATTATGAAGAAAAGAGGCTACATAATGTCATTCTGAAAGTCTATGGAAAATCAATATACATAATTACAAAATTAACACAGCTCTCAATAACTTACCTTAAGTATGGAGCTTGAGCAGGCTGTGCTGTCACTGAAGAATTCACATTTGGAGGCAGAGATCTCAGTGGACCAATCTGATCTGGCCCTAGGCTGTAGCTCTGGCCAACAGTGACTTGGTGAATGCTTTGACCCATATAGTTTCCACCATGTGATTGAATTGGGTATGTCTATTAACCAAATAGGAGAAGTTGACTCACTGATCTCTAAAACATCTTTCTAACAATATGTTTACAACTCTAATATTTAATTCATTTCATTTAAGTCTTAAAACTCTGAAAGTCTTAAATGAAATCTGATATTAGAGTTCTTTAGGGAGCAATCTAGATCCACCCATCTATCCACCCTGGTTCAGACTGGAGGGTTTTCAAACCAAAGTGCCAAATCTACGGACATTTATGATTTGCTTAGTTGTTCTGCTATTTTGTGGGTGGGGGTTGGAGGGAAGAAGACAAAAAGGAGGAGGAGAGATGGTGTGTTTTTAAGTAAAGGGTTGGAATCCACCGAGGTTGCCTATTACTCTGTGATAGATAGGGTTTGCTGTAAAGCCAAAGAAAACTATTCACTCCCTTGAAGGGAAGCTCACCATCACTTCAAGACACCATCAGAATGGTCTTCTTTACCCCCATCCAAGGATGACTCATCCAATTCCTTCCTAAGAATGCAACTTAAGAGAAAAAGTTGAAAAACAAATGGTACCAGGGCAGGGCAGTGAACTCTCACTGGCCAGGCTTCCTTTATTTCCTGTCTTTAGGACAGACAGGAAAGAAGAAATAAGCAGTTGTGGGTAAAGACGACAAAGCAGCCTCAGGAAATACCAAAAAAAAAAAAGGCCTAAGTCTCTGGGTATTTATATGTGCCCTACTTAATTTTCAGGGTAACAGCTCCTTAAGGACAGGGTCGTCTATCTGCCTATTATATACAGCATTTAAAACAACGCATGTATTTAATAAGTATCGAACAGGAACTATCGCCACATTAGTTTTAAACTCAGCTATTTTTAAAGCAAAGATCATCCACATGAACATTCAGAATGCTAGAGATGCCAAACAAATGACATTAACTGCAATTGTGTCACATCCTTAACAGACACCTAACAACCCACTGACAACTGGATGAGACTCGGGAACAAATCTCCTCTGCAGTTTAGGGCTTCACAGGTGCTACTAGTGGTGTGTTGCCCCAACTGCTTCTAGTACAGAAATAAGTATATATTTTTTTCACATTACAGTAAGATCCTTTGAATATTTAAAATGCTCTTGTGTATGAAGGGCGCAGATATAGATTATGTGACAAATCAAACTGATTGATAGAAAATTAACTTTTTCCAAAAATGAACTGTTCTTAGCAAAACACAGGTATGTAAACAATATACAATTAAATACAAAAACCTGACACAGAACTGACGAAGAACCCTTTTCACATACAAGCAAGCACACACATCACACAGGTCTATCACACAATGGTGCAGACTTTTCCAGTTAGCTCCATTTTCACAGCAGCAGCTAACATCTCTGAAGACAAAAGCAATATTGAAGAAACTTCAGCTGTCTTTTGCACTCAGAGATCCTTTCTACTCTCATCTGACTCTTTCATCATATCCAAAAGTTTAGGGCATGGCATATTCGATAAATGCATCTTAACTGATATGACAGTTACCACAGTAACTATTCTTTTCTTATTTAACAATTATGTGTCAAGTCATCAAAATTATGTACCCACATTCTAGCTTTTCTCATTGGTGTCTCCTTTACACACTCCTTTCCATACCAGTTTTCATAAATTAACATGATTTTGTCCATTGAAGCTCATTCTGAAATTCAATCACTAACTGGCTGAAACTTGAAAAAGGCTTCAGAATGGGGATACCGATAAACATAAGTTTTCACTTCAGTTTACAAGCACAGTAAAGGTGCAAAGTACTGGAAAATGATGCTGCTCACAGATGGCTTGTGGAGTCTGTCACTACCTCACAGGCCTGCTGCATACCCTCCTCATGCATGAATTTTTATGAATTTAAGTCATGCATCTAAGAAAAGGACAAGTAAATCAAGCTTTTGAGAACAAAATAAGTTCATTAACTAAGCGTCTTAATAGTTATGTAAGTCAAAGACACCTTGAGAGACACTCGTAAATAAACGTTCAATCTTGCTTACCGAGCAGCAGGGATACATTGCTACCTTTGCGGAGGACTTTGACATGACAGGCACTGTCCTAAATCACTTTAAACTTACAAAAGCATATGAAGAACAACTACCCCCCTCATTTAATGGTCTTTTCGCTCATCTCAAAACTCAACTAAAATGTATTTATGAAATATCACTATCTGAATCTGTTCTTATGAATAAGAATTGTTTAGCTAATATTTCTTGAAACCACCAAGATAAATTTTATTCATGGACCACAGAACTTTTACTACTATGCTTTAAGACAAAAATTTCTTTAATTGAAAGACTTTTTTTCCTTAATTTGAAAAATGTTCTCAGAAAACATGCTCACCTGCACTGGAACGCCAGCTGATGCAAGTGGGTAATGTGCTGGATGGTGGAGCTTTGAATAGACCGAATACACTGGTGCTTCATTCACCAATTTGTTATACAGTTCCAGAGCTTCCAAGACTTTTACATTCAACTCAGACAATTCTGAATGCTTCCTGATATAGAAGAAAGGCACTTTAATAATCTTTAAAAAAAAATTAAGTATGTATTTAGCAACATATATTATTTCTTAAATTTAGCACATTTTCTACTCATATTTTAAAATGTTCTTTTTACAGACAATGAAAGAATATACACAAAGAAAAACTGAGAGGAGGGACTATTTAAGTCTCGTAATAGCGAGGCTGATACGACTTCACAATTATTAGGGAAAGTCCTTTTCATGCCTCATAAAATGCCATCAATTCATAACTTTGGTTCTAGAAGAAACTTTTTACCTATTTCTTAACCTAGGTAAGAGTGCAAGCCTTACTTATAAATCTCAGTAAAGTTACTAGGGCAAAGTCCAGGGCCTGTTTTGAAGAGAAATGACTGAAATAAACACACACACACACTCAAAAAATCACGCACATTTTGTTTAAATCCATGAAATGATTAACTGAAAAAAAAAAATATTATTCTTGAAAATGCAAGTGAAAACATATATATAAACTAATCTCTACTGCTCGTTTGTTGGTTTGTTTTTGAGAAAACGAGCAAAATCAGGTATCTTATTGTATAGTAACAGCAAACCCAAATAACAGCATTTTCAAATTTACCCAAGGAACTGCAGAGCAAATCCTTCTAACTTGGTACATTTTTGCCTTCCTCTGGGAGTAAAAAAGAACTCTTTGCAATTGATGAGTTTATAAAAGTTAAACAGCCACTTTTTATCTGGCCTAAAGCATCCACAAGCCCGCTTATTAAATGTGGCCCTTTCTATACATACACAGAGAGAAGAGCGATAAGAGGCAGAATCAGGTAAACAGACAAAGGGCTACCAGGTGAATGACCTGGACTGAGTCCTATTAAGACCTGTCAACTTTCCACTACTAGAATCTGTTATTTCTCAACCAAAAAAAAAAAAAAGTGCTTATTGCTTCTCTTGCATGTGTGACTATACAAAGCAGGTCAAACTTTAGTTTCAGAAAATATCAGTCACACACTACATAGGAGGAAGCTTCAGAAATTAGTGTCCATGCTAACAGATGTGTGATTAAGAATTAACTGAAGGATTTGGTCTACATAAATGCAGTATGATGATGAAACACAGCAGAAGGTGATGGATCACTATGTTTGAAATCAACTTCAAACAACAAAAACTGTTTACTGAGCTGTACCCAATGCTTTATTAGAAGAGAGAAAATTAAGCAGAAAGTGTGGTTCTCTCTCTCAAAGAGACTGCAATTTACTAAGGAGACAAGGCTAAGAACATGAAAAATGGCAAATGATGTAAGACAGCATATAATTGAATGCAAAATTATATGAAATAGCTAGGAAACAGAAGAATTTAGAGGAGAAGAAGATCAATTTGGGCTGCAGTAAACTGAAAAGGCTTTATGGAGAAGCTGGCACTTGAGGAAGGATGGACAGGCAAAGTAGAATAGGAAGAATACGGCAGGTGAGTGGGACAGTACAGACAAAGGCAGGAGCAGGATACACTGCGGAAGAACGAAAAATGCATCTTGATCAAAGTGGTAGAAAATGACTTTTGGAGGGTTTAAGAGAAAGATCACAAAAGTCTGGAATATAGTCAAGTCCACACTATGGCTCTCTCTCGTTAATAAAGCTATCTAAACTTTTTTGGAGTCAATTTACATGGTTACCTAATACAATTTCTTAAGAGTTATAAATGCCACAGAGTTCCATTCTGTACAATGACAGATAAAAGTGAAACTTAAAATTTAATTGTCTGACAGTAAAGTTTTTTTCTTCATAGGAGTAACAAACAGATAATAATCCATACAGAGGAAAGGTACATTAATAATCTTCAAATTTTTAAGCATGTCTTTAGCAACATAAATTATTTTTTAAATTTAGCACACGAATTAATATTTGCTTCATCTCTGAAGGCTCAACAATTGCAGTCAATAAAAATTTGTGAAGAACAGCAAGCACTGTGCAGAACAGAAGCTGCACTTACAGTCAATGGTCGTGGAACAAGAAAATGCCAGTTTGGCTATTCAGAACCTGAAAAGAAAACTAGCTAACGGTTGAGCTCTTACTCAAAAATAGCTCATATCTGAAAAGGTGGCTCTAAATTTTAATTCTTCTAGACTTTTTCTTTTATTCTTTTTATCGACAAAAAAATTATACTATGTCTTCTGCATATTATGACACATTTCCATGTCAACAGATACTTATCAATGACAATGCTTTTCACTGATAATTTTTTAAACCAGTCTCACACTGAGAGACATTTCGGTTACTTCCAAATTTGTTGTCATAAATAATATTTTGATGGACACCCTAGGAGCTAAATTTTTGCACATGTTGTTGTTGTTGGGTGCCGTCGACTTGGTTTCAACTCACGGCAACCCTATGCACAACAGAACGAAACGCTGCCTGGTCCTGTGCCATCCTCACAATCTTTGCTATGTTTGAGATTGTTATTGCAGACACTGTGTCAATCCATCTCCTTGAGGGTCTTCCTTTTTTCTTATCAAGCATGATGTCCTTCTGCAGAGACTGGTCCCTTCTGATAATATGTTCAAAGTATGTGAGACCAAGTCTTGCCATCCTCACTTCCAAAGGGCACTCTGGCTATACTTCTTCCAAAACAGACTTGTTCGTTCTTCTGGCAGTCTATGGTATATTCAATATTCTTCCCCAACATCATAATTCAAAGGCATCAATTCTTCTTTGGTCTGCCTTATTTACTGTCCAGCTTTCACATGCATATGAGGTGAATGAAAACATCATGGCTTGGTTCAGGATCATCTTGGTCCTCAAACTGACATCCTTGCTTTTCAGCACTTTAAAGAGGTCTTTTGGAGCACATTTGACCAATGCAAATGATTGTTTGATTTCTTGACTACTGTTTCCACGGGTGTTGACTGTGGATTCAAGTAAAACGAAATCCCTGACAACTTCAATATTTTCTGTTTATTATGATGTTGCCTATTGGTCCAGTCGTGACGATTTTTTTTTACGTTGAGGTATAATCTATACTGAAGGCTGTAGTCTTTGATCTTCATCAATAAGTGCCTCAAGTCCTCTTTGCTTTCAGCAAGCAAAGTTGTGTCATGTGCATATTGCAGGCTGATAATAAGTCTTCCTCCAATCCTGATGCTGCGTTCTTCTTCAAATAGTTCATCTTCTTGGATCATTTGTTCAGCACACAGATAGAATAAGTATGATGAAAGGATACAACCCTGACGCGTACCCTTCCTGATTTTAAACCACTCAGTATCCCCTTGTTCACTTCAAACGACTGTCTCTTGGTCTAGTACAGGTTATGCATTTGTACAATTAAGTGTTCTGGAATTCCCATTCTTTGCAATGTTACCCATAATTTGCTATGATCCACACAGTTGAATGCCTCTGCATAGTCAATAAAACACAGGTAAACATCTTTCTGGTATTCTCTGCTTTCAGCCAAGATCCATCTCACATTAGCAATGATATCCCTCGTTCCACATCCCTTTCTGAATCGAGCTTAAACTTTCTGGTGGTTCCCTGTCAATGTACTGCTGCAGCCACTTCTGAATAATCTTCAGCAAAATTTTACTTACATGTGATATTAATGACATTGTTCAATAATTTCCACATTCTTTTGGATCACCTTTCTTTGGAATGGGTACAAATATGGATCTCTCCCAGTTGGTGGCCAGGTAGCTGACTCTTAATTTCTCGGCAGAGACACTTGAGCACCTCCGGCCCTGAAGCCCTTTGTTGAAACATCTTAATTGGTATTCCACCAATTCCTGGAGCCCTGTTTTTCGCCAATGCCTTCGGTACAGCTTGAACCTCTTCCTTCAATACCATGGGTTCCTCCTGAAATAGCTGAATGTCAATCAATTATTTTTGGTACACTGACTGTATATTCCTTCCATCTTCTTTTGATGCTTCCTGTGTCATTCAATATTTTGCCCATAGAATCCTTCAATATTGTAACTCGGGGCTTGAATTTTTTCTTCAGTTCCTTCAGCTTGAGAAATGCCAAGTGTTTCTTTTGGTTTCCTGACTCCAGGTCTTTGCACATTTCATTGTAATACTTTACTTTGTCTTCTCCAACTGTCCTTTTAAAACTTCCGTTTAGCTCTTTTACTTCCTCATTTCCCCCATTCGCTTTAGCTGCTCCACATTCAAGAGCAAGTTTCAGAGTCTTTTCTGACGTCCTTTTTGGTCTTTTCTTTCTTTCCTGTCTTTTTAATGGCCTTTTGTTTTCTTCACGTATGATATCCTTGATATCATCGCACAATTCATCTGGTGTTCGGTCACTACTGTTCAGTGGGTCAAATCTATTCTTGAGATGGCCTCTAACTTCAAGTGGCATATACTCAAGGTCATATCTGGGCTCTCGAAGACTTGTTTTAATTTTCTTCAGCTTCAGCTTGAACTTGCATATGAGCAATTGATGGTTTTTGCATATATTTCTATATATTTAGTATGGGCTTTAAATTGCTGGGTTGATAGGATACAGGATGCTTTTAGGTTCCAAAAAGGCTTATGAAAATTGCAACCCTAGTGACACCTACACACATGCATGCACAAGCTGGAAAATAAATAAGGAAGACCAAAAAAGAATTGAGGCCTTTGAATTATGGTGTTGGTGAAGAATACTGACTGCCAGAAGAATGAACAAATCTTCCTGAAAAGAAGTACAGCAAGAATATTCCTTAGAAGCGAGGATGGCAAGACTTCGTCTCCTGTACTTTGGACTTGTTATCAGGAGGGACCAGTCCCTGGACAAGGACATCATGCTTGGTAAAGTAGAGGGTCAGTGAAAAAGAAGACACTCAACGAGATGGACTGACACAGTGGCTGCAACAATGGGCTCAAACATAGCAATGACTGTGAGTATACTGCAGGACTGGGCAGTGTTTCGTTCTGTTGTACAATGGGTTGCTGAATTGGAACAAACTTGACAGCACCTAACGAGTCATTTTTCTATAGAAAAATGCAAAGAACTTATGAAAAATACCCCCATCAGACAAAGAGTACAAACTTCAGTGACTGTAAAGAGTCTTGCTACTGTAGTTCTCTGGTAGAAGCAGTTAAGAAAGAACATAGTTTCTTTCTCCTTACTGCTTTGGTCCTTACCTAATCCCTTTGTCCTGGGCTGTTTTATACAGAAGCTTAATAAATAAGGGACAGAAAGGGATAGAGATGACAGAACACTAAGACCGTATCCCTTGTCTTCCATTCACTATGGGTTCTTCCTCCAACTTCAAAGAAAGCTCTGAAGAGTAAGTGAAAGAAGCAGAACTAAGAACTCAAAACCCTGATAGTCAATCATTCAGTGCTGCTATTTCTAAAGTACAGCGAGACTAGACAAGATGACAAAATTAAAAGGGCAATACCACAAAAACTAAACCCACCGCCATCGAGTCGATTTCAACTCATAACAACCCTATAAGACAGAGTAGAACTGCCCAAGTTTCTAAGGAGCACCTGGTGGATTCGAACTGCGAACCTTTTGGTTAGCAGCTATAGCTCTTAGCCACTATGCCATCAAGGTTTCCGAAAGGGCAATAGAAAGACAAAAATATAAGGAAGAAAAATGAGAAGAGAAGAAGTTGTGTTGCATTGGATTTAGCTTCACAAATACTAAGGAATTTAATCTGAAATTTTACAACTACCACTTTTCACTACATAACAAACGATCTCTTACATAACAGATGAGCTCTTGCCTAGGCATTTTATTTTCCCATTTTATGCTTTATTCACTTTATTCTTCATTACTTATTATCCCCTTAATTCCAGCCCAAGTAAGAAGATAAAGATCGGCGCTATAAAAGCAAGAGTCCACAATTCTAAGCACACTACATTTCCATGGGCGGGATGCTACCAAAATGAGAAGTACGACCTTGCTATCAATTTTGTAAGAGCTTTTCATCATCAATTCCAACAGATTGTACAGTTCTACAAAACAGCCCCAGTTTAAAGTTCCACCAAAAACAAGTAAACTATAAAGTATACTTGTTTACATAAGTAACCTATACTTTTCATTGCTTGAGTGAAAAATCTCACCTATCAATCTCTTCAAGTTTTTCATCTATCATTGGACCCATCTGTTGACAGGTATCTGTAAATACAAAAATACTTAAAAAATCTAGAACCTTAAATCAGTTTAGGCTAGTTTCAACAATTTACAATAACAAAGCACCAATATCCAGCCAGGCACAATACACAGAAAGTTAAGTCTATGCTAGAGAATGGACTACAAAAGATCTAATTTTAATACTCTTCAGCTTCAATATTAGTGTCACGTGACCGAAGGCAAGGTCAAAATTAAAACAGAAATCCCATCATGTTCCTTGGAACTATTAAACAAGTTTACAGACTGAAATTTGGAGTTTGTCCCAAAGTCTTAAAAATACATAGAAGACTACTACTATCTAAGTAAAATGAATTTAAGCCAGAGTATATAAAATATGTAACCATGTGTAGATATGAACATTTTTCATTATATTTAAGCCACATCAAAATTATACTTTTTGTGTATTTCCAAATGTAAACACTGATACAATGAATAGCACAATATTCTATATTCACAGATTTTCTACTATAAAAACATACACAAGATTTATCTATTTACCACAGAAATAAAAAAAAAAGTAAGAACTTTGTTTTAACTGCTTCAAGTTTTCTTAGGGACTAAAATGCACATCAGCATACATCCAATGACTACATTACAAAGTTAACACTGATCACATATAATTTTGATCTTTAAAATCATGATACAAATAAAAAAAAATGATAATGAACACAGTTTATACAAGGCTATGAATAATAAGTAAAAACTCATCTGAAAAAAAATCTAAAAAAAAAAAAATCATGATACAAGAGAATTAAAACAGGAATAAGATTTTCTAATATTTTGACTCAATTAATATGCTGTTATTTCTAATTTCTCCTTTTTTGGATTAAAAATCTCATCAGCCAGTTTCACTGGTGGGCTTATAGAAAATACGAAGACTTCTGTTTTGAAAAGGAGGCACAGGTTTCTGAAGACACCTTCCAAGGAATACTTTCACTATGTTACAGTCTACTCCCCATCAGAAATTTATTTCTAATTTCCGGAAGGAAACACAAAGCAGAAGACATAATGAACAGCTAAAAATAACTGAATTACATTAAAATAATCCCAAATATTCACTAAGTACCTTCTAAGTCCAAGAGGTCTTGGGAGTCTGGTTTTGAATCTGTTGGATCTATACTCTGGAGTACCTGCAGGGCTCTATCCATCTTATCCTAAAAAAAACGTAATACAGCACTTTGAAAACTCAAAAAAGTTTTAACTTCAACGAACATAAAGATTACTCTTGCCAAACATTCTCAAGGATATAAAATACATTTTAAAAGTTGTGATAGTTTAACTGCTAAACAAAAGAAGAACTCTACCTCATCTATATAAACAGGCTCAGGCTCTGATTTCTTAATTTCCTCCACATCATCATCAATTACATTCAATTGGTCCACAGCCACTATGGAAACAAAGTAAACTGTAAGTTCTTCAGTATTTACTTGGGTATTTTAGCCATTAATTTATAAGTAGAGCATGATTACCCACGAGGAAAAACAAAGGAAGCCCTTTAAACAGTCATCACAGTTCATCATAAACATACGTTATTACATATGGTCATTCATTCATGTCACAAGTATTTATTTTGCACTTACTGTGTCCCAGGCATTATTCTAGGCACTGGGAATACACCAGTGAATAAAACAGACAAGAATCCTGCCCTCAAGGAGCGTATATTCTAGTGGCACAAGAGAGCAATATAAATGGGAGCTGTCATTACAGGCACTTCCCTAGAAACAGAGTGTTACCACTGGAGTGAATAAATACACAAGGGAGTAGATTATGATCTATTTAGCTAACTGCAGAGTTAAATTTATGAGTTATTTCTACACTCCTTCCTTGTTATAAAATATTATTTCTTATGTGAAGAAAAAATAGGCCTGATTTCAATCTAACTTTGATAATAGTTAAAACAACACATATAAAACCCTTTCATAAAAAGAAAGTTGAAAACTAATTTCCAAATACATATAAACTAATTGTTCACTGGAATACTGCTAGGATGTACTATATTTTAATATAGTCAATTTTGGTACAAATAAAACTACTACAGAAATCTTTACTAAGACAATTTTTATTGTAGTTTTATTTATAACAAAGTTTAAGTCCAAAGGATTTTTAAGTCTCAGCAGTTAGCCATCTCTTTCAATGTAAGTACATTCTAAGGCCAGATTGGCTGTCTTTAGAATCCTGGCTCTATCACTTACTAGTCACATAACACTTCAGCCTCAGTTTCCTTATCTATAAAATGGGATAACAAAAGCAGCTAGCTCACAGAGTTATGAGAATTAAATGACAGTGCAAACAAAAGGCTTGGCACAATGCCTGACAAATAGTGCATGCTCAATAACCATTAGCCATTACTTCTGACCATCATCATCATCAGTATTATCACCTGTTTCTTCACATTCAGCCCCCCACTTCCCTGCAGGCATGAGAAATGGAATGCTTTCTCAGCAAGGCTGACAGCAACTGAGGACTATTGTCTACTGCTGCAGAACTGAGTGAAGCTCAGAAGATCTGAGCCAGGCATATTAGGGTCTTGATTATATAAAAAAAAAAAAAAAAACTTCATTATTGCCTTAAGTTCCTTCAGATCAAATCAATGTAAGAAAAAGCCTAAAACTTGGGAGTACTCCCAACCCCTGCAACCACACTCAGCACCTGCTCACCAAGCCCCCACACCCCCATGCCTTGACACCTGGTGCTACAATGATAAAGAAAAACCATACTCTTTGTACTGCACAGACACAAACTGCCTCTCGCACTACATAACTGGGTCAAGTTAAATATTTACATGGTCACAGATGATTTTGTGCCTGATATTTAACTAAGTTAATTCTCAGAATATTTAAAACAAGGTAAGGAAACAGTTCCTGGAATTGACCTGGGATAAGTTAACAACCCCTTAGCTTGGTAGGAAATCAGTTAAATTGTAATGCCAATAAATAAATAATTTAAAACAAGAGTTAAATGCCTATCTACCTTACAGAGGTAGTCCCCAACTTAAAAAAATTCATGTTACCATACTTACAACCATCTTTTTTATTCCCCATCCTGGTACATCTTATCGTCAGTAATGTGTACTACATACAATATTGCAATGCGTAATTTGCTGATGTTATCATTCTCATGTTAAGCCCCAAAGACAAATAAGGATTGGATTTATAAACATACTCATAATTAAAGACAATAACAATGAAAACTAAAAAAATATGAGGTATTCGACTTAATTTCAGAACCTAATTAGACGGAGTTGTCAGAATGGAATCCTGTCGTAAGTTGGGGACTACCTATATTTAAAACTGAACCATAAAATTCAAGTGTAAAATACTTTAATAAATTTAACCTTCTCTAAGATTTAACTTACCTGCCTCAGACTCTATGTTTAAATTCGTTGTTACAAAATTAGATGGGAAGAGTCCTATTCCTCTGTGATTTTCTCCTTTCCACCAATTGGCATCACTGAAAATACAGTGCAAAAATGTCCTTTGTTTCTCTATGTTTGAGTACATTAGTGTTAAGAGGAATTAAAATAAAAATTAAATTTAGCCTACTTTGAAAATACTAGTTCATATCCAGCTCTATTTACAGTCATTCTCCTTATTTAATAAAAAAACATAGAAAAGTACAAATAAAACAATCATCCAGATTCCCATACTTGGCTTTAAAACTAATCAGCAGTTGCTTTTATTTGGTTCTGGGCTTTTAACAAAATAAAATATTATAGTTAATGCTGAAGTCTCCTTTATCAATAACCTCAAGTCCCAACCTCATATCCATCCTACCACACCAACACCATCATCTCATCCATTCAGTCTTTTACATAGATCTGTATCTAACTCTCTATATAGATGTTAATCTTTATATATCTTGTTCATTTTATTAATGTTTTTAAATCTTATTTTTATCCCTTTTAAATTATGATGTTTCATCACAGGAATATGTCATATTTAATCTATCATTACCATACAGACGGACATTGAGGTTGTTTCCAGCGTTTCATTGCTATGAACATTGGAGTAATGATCATCCTAGATTCTAGGGCATACCTGCAACAGTTTCTCTAGGCTTATTCACATGGAATTGCTGGGCCACAGCACAAAAAACACGTTCAGTTTTACCAGAAATTCCCAAATGTTCCCCAATGTGGCTGTATCAATTGACCTTCCTCCCTCCCTGAGCAGAATGTTAGAATGTCATACAAGGTAACTAAGCCAGTAGAGAAATCCCACCTCATTAGCTTTTCTAGTCTGCTCACCATCAGAGATTTATTTCTAGTTTCTAGAAGCAAATACAAAACAGAAAAAAATCCACCTGTGTGTTTGCTGATAATTCGGATTGTGTCTTCCGTAACCTGCTTGTTTATATTTTTTGCCCATTATTCTTTTTCCCACTGGGTCAGCTGTCTTTTTCATGGATCTGTAGGGCTTCTTTGCATACCCTGAATAGCAACCGATTGAATTATGCAAATACCTTTCTCAGGATCTTACTTGTCTTTTAACGTGCTTACAGTTTCTTTTACTCCACGGTGTTTTCCCCCCTTGTGATCAAATTTAGCAATCTTCCTTTATGGTTTATACCTTTAAGAAATCTTTCTATACCCTTAAACTCATATATTGATTCTCCTATATGTTTTTCTAATAGTTTTGGTTTGTCTTTTTTTATCCCCCTCCCATGTTTAGGTCTTTAATCTACCCAGAATTAAAATTTATAGACTGTGTAAAGCTGAATCAAGTTTTATTTTATTTGTACCATATAAAAAGCCAATCATCCCAGAAAAAATTTATGGGCTAGTCCATCATTTTTTCTGCTGATTTATAACACCCCATCTTTCAAAGAGCAAGTTGCTCTCTGTTCATGAGTCTAATTTTTGCATTCAACTGAATGGTATACATGTCTATTTACTACAGCTTGTAAATATGCCTTGATACCTGGTCAAGAAAGTACCCTCTCTGTATTATTTTCATCTATTGTCCATGATAAAACCTGTTTTGCAGGTTTTCTGGAAAAAAGTCCTGATGGGGTTTTAACTGGAAATCCACTGAACTTATCAATGAGTACAGGAAAAATTAAATCTTTACAATATTAAACATGGTATCTCTCTCCATTTATTCAGATTTTCTCTTACAGCTTTCAAAGAATTCTGTAATTTTCTCCATACAGACCTTACATGTCTTTGTTAGATTTATTACTAGATAACTTATTATAATTTTGTTACTACAGTATTTTTACCCTAATAAGACACACCCACTACATTTGTCAGCCATGCGCTCCCCTGGTGAGGCATCCTCACAAGTACCTCCACGCCAAGGCTCTTCCACTAGTTGCTGTAAAAAAAAGTTAGCATAGCGCACTTACAAAAATACCTCACGGGAGGAGGGCAGACTCAGCAAACACAGAAGGCGCACGTTATTTGTGTAAAAACACAGTACTGGGAATGGTATTTTTTCTATTTTCTTTTCTAATTACCGTTATTTTATGCAAATAACACACATCTTCTGTATTTGTTTGCCTGCTGTGTCCTGCTCCTGCAAGGTATTTTCCTTAGTACACTTTTTTTTTAAACAGTAGTATGTAAAAGAGGGTTGGCATGGAGGCACTCATGAGGATGCCTCAAGGGAGGAGGCCAAGCCAGCAAGCAAATGCAAAAGGCTGTGTTATTTGCGTAAAATATGATAGTTGTGTTTAGAGTAAAGCATACTACTGATTTTTGTATGTTGAGCCTGTATTCAACAACTTTAACAAACTCTCATCAGTTTTAATGATTTATCCATTGACTGTCTTGGGCTTTCTACATGGACAATCACAGTATCTGCAAATAATAACTTTTTCTCTTTCTCAAAATTTGAATTACTGGAAAGGTGTTCTAAGGCTGAATTAACTTCTAGGATTCTGAAACATCATTTCATTTATAACTATCAAAAGATATGAAAGAGTTATATATCTCCCAAATTCCTAAGACCATAAAATAATGGCTGTATTAACAATTCTAAGATACCGTATGTGATGACTATTCAGGATTAAAAGAAATCCCCTTTTCCTCTCTTGTAGCATGATTTACCTCCTCAACTACAGTTGTGCGCTCCTTGATGAAGCATAAAAATAATCAAACCAACCAAACGTCATTTCAAAGCACTGACTCCTTTCTAACCCTAATCCATCTGTTACTATACCCTCTCCATTACCAGTTGATTCTATGGAACATTAATGGCATAAAATATTTTAATTTTAAATTCCTCAACTAAGGTGATTCAGCACTGTAACTTTCCACGAAGCATTTGATAATTAAGGAAAAATTTAAAAGCAGCATTTATTTTTAGAGCTTTTATATTAAGAAAGAATATATCACAATAGAGTGAAAAATGATGTGAATGTAAGGGGCACAGCTGTATCTTCAACAAATTGATTATTCAGCTAACTTTACTGAAAACCTACCAAAGAGGGGCTAATAGCTGAGCACTGAAGTTACAAAGACAATTAAGGCATACTTTCTGCTCTCAGGAAACTTATAATCTAGCACAGTGTTTTTCAATCTCCCCCACCAAACAAAATGATGTTACCTGGTTTACATTCTGGGGTTTTCCCCTTCCCCTACCTCCAACCCAGGAAATTGCTGAACCCCTTTAGAATCAACTCATCTAGTTGGAGAGACTTTTGTAAATGAGTAATTGCAATACAGTATAAGAAATGCCAGAACATACGTTCAAGCAGTTCCAGCAGCACAGAGGTTTGGAACCTCTAACTCTATTGGGACTTAAAGGCAGAAAGGGTTTGAAGACTTCTAAGAGGATGTAAAATTCGACCTAGTTCTTGAAGGTTAAGTAGGCATTCATTGGAAGAAAAAGGCAATTAGGGCTCTGGAAACAAAAACTGTATTATTTTTGTCCTGCTAACACTTGGAGAGAGCCCTGGTGGCACAGTGGTTAAGAGCTCAAGCTGCTAATCAAAAGGTTGCCAGTTTGAATCCACCAGTTGTTCCTTGGGAACCCTAAGTGGCAATTCTATTGTCCTAATAGGACCACTATGAGTCAGGATTGACTTGACAGCAACACGTTTGTTTTGGTTATCATTTGGATAAGAAAATATTCTGCACACTGAGATAAAAAATAAAGCCGTACTATAAAGTTTTAAGTCTCCAAAACAAATGAAAACTTGAACCTTTCCTTTTAGCTACTGACTTCTTAGCAAAAACAACTATTTGCTGACTTGCAATGATGATCAGGGTATGATAATCATGTGAGAAAACTACTATTTCTACCATTGAACTCACCAACTGTAAACCTGGTAACCCCATGGGGGTGGGTGGGGAGGGAGGGGTTCCTTTAAACACCCATTTTACTTTTTATTGAGAAGCCAACCCTTCTGAAGTCTAGGCTCCCTTGCAAACCTTACTTCCAAGTAAACTTCCTTTTCTTTTTTGAATGTTTTTGCCTCTTTTGACGGGGTTTTCCAGGCAGAGAGAACCAAATGTACAATGCCACAGAGGTCTAATCAGAACATGACATCTTTGGAACTGTAAGAGTTCCACTTGATTATTTGAAATGGCACTTAAAGGACAAACAAGGAATGGTGAGATAAAGCTAAAAACATAAAAAATGAAGGGCTTTCTGGGTATATTCTGTTAATAAGAAATGAGTGCCTTTTCTACCAGCTCAGTGTTTCTTTTTTATTGAGTTTTAGATGGTTTAGAGAGCAAATTAGTTTCTCATCCAACAATTAATACACATATTGCTTTGGTACGTTGGTTACCACCCCCACCACATGCCACACTCTCCCCTTCTTTACCTTGAGTTCCCCATTGCCAACTTTCCTGTCCCCTCCTGCCTTCTCATCCTTGCCCCTGGGTTAGTGTGCCCATTTAGTCTCATTTTGTTTTATGGACCTGTCTAACCTGCGGCTGAAGGGTGAACCTCAGGAGTGACTTCAGTACTGAGTTAAAAAGGGTGTCCGGGAACCATACTCTTGGGGTTTCTCTAGTCTCTATCAGACCGATGAGTCTGATCTTTTTTGTGTGTGTGAGCTAGAATTTTCTTCTACATTTTTCTCCAGCTCTGTTCGGGACCCTCTATTGTGATCCCTGTTAGTGCAGTCAGTGGTGGTAGCTGGGCGCCATCTAGTTGTGCTGGACTGTTTGGTGGAGGCTGTGGTGCTTGTGGTCCGTCAGTCCTTTGGACTTACCTTTCCCTTCTGTCTTTGGATTTTTTCATTCTCCCTTGTTCCAGATGGGGTGGGACCAGTGGAGTATCTTAGATGCCCATTCACAAGCTTTTGAACCTCAGACACTACATATCAAAGTAGGACGTAGAACATTTTCTTTATAAACTATGTTATGCCAATTGAGCTAGATGTTCCCTGAGACCACGAACCCCACGGCCCTCAGCCTAGTAATTCAGTCCCTCAGGGAGTTTTGGAGGGGTCCGTGGGGCTTCCATAACCTTGCCTTAGATAAGCTGTGCTGGCTTCCCCAGTATTGTGTACTATCTTACCCTTTGCCAAAGTTACCACTTAGCTATTGTCTATTTAGTGTTTTTCCTTCCCCACCTCTCCCCTCCCTCGTAACCAACAAAGATTGTTTCTTTTTGTGTGTAAACCTTTTCATGAGTTTTCACAATAGTGGTCTCATACAGTATTTGTCATTTTGTGATGGACTTATCTCATTCAGCATAATGACCTCCAGATTCTGCCATGTTTTGAGACGTTTCGAAGATTCATCATTGTTCTTTATCGTTGTGCAGTATTCCATTGTGTGTACGTACCATAATTTATCCATTCATCTGTTGATGGGAACTTAGGTTGTTTCCATCTTTTTGCTATTGTGAATAATGCTGCAATGAACATGGATGTGTGTATGTCTACTCATGTGACGGCTCTTATTTCTCGAAGATATATTCCTAGGACTGGGATTGCTGGATCATATAGTATTTCCAGCTTTTTAAGGAAGCGCCATATCATTTTCCAAAATGGTTGTACCATTTTGCATTCCCATCAACAGTGCTTAAGAGTTCCAGTCTCCCTGCAGCCTCTCCAACATTTGTTATTATTATTTTTTTTTTGATTCATACCAGTAATGTCAGAGTGAGTCAGTATTTCTTAAATTGAGGTCCAAGAATGAGGTATCTCCAAGGAACCTCAAGTTCTATATGGGAAATTTTTAATTTTGTGCTTTCACTTCCACAACAATCTAAAAGCAATGGGTACAGTCATTTCCTGGATCATCTGATGACCTCCTTTTAACCTAAGATTGCCAAATTGGATAATTTTAACACTCGAGTTTGCATTTGTGTTTAAAATCTTGCCAGTGATAGCCAATCACAGAATGACAACATTTAACCCATAATGTACTGGTAAGCATGTTTGTGGCTACTGTAAAATTGGGGTGTCCTATCATCAAAATGACAGCAATCGACCTACATATGCCATCATGTTGAATTCATGTTGAATTCTCTTAGCAGTTACAAAGAAAAGAGTTCTCTTTTGCAGTAATTAAGTCTCAACTAGAAACAGTTTTATATGAGTCTGTAATTTAAGCAATTTGGGCTTTAATCAGACATCAGTGGAAAAAACATGGTGCACCATGGTAACATATAACCTTTTACTTGCTGCAGGCCAGCAGACTTTTGTAGGTATATAATGCAATTGAGCCACATAAATGCCAAATGATGTCAAGAGATACTGCACATATGAAAACTTCACGGCAGTTAGAATAAAGTCAGAGAACTGCGCTAGCACACAGCACAGGGTGGGGCAGACCTGTTGAAGGACCCGACTCATTAATCACTACCGTATTTACCTTGTGAGCAGCAATCTATTCCCGAAAATATTTCTTATTACCTAGAAGTAATGCTCTAAATTTGAAACTCAGAGCAAAAAGTATTCATTTGGTAGTTTTGTTTCTATTTCTTTCATAAATGTCTTTAATCTTATAGTTGTAGGAGGATATCAGAAATGCATAGGCTTTTTCATTTTGGTAGATATTCAAAGTAAGACTACACTCAGAAGCCTGACATTTCAGACCCTCAGTGTTCAGGTAGCACGTACTCCACTCCAGATTATTAAAAAATAATGAAAATAATTAAAAGAAAAATAATTATAGTTTTCTAAACGAACACAGTGCTATCTTGATTACACAATTCTTACTTTCTTTTTCCTATTCTCAGTATCCTAAAAAAAAAAAAAAAAAAAAAATTTTTTTTTTTTTATCCTGTCTTGTCCAAAATCAATCAAGGTTCACCCCAAATGAACCTCCTGGATGAGCTTTCTTTCCCACATGCTTGTACTGGGTGTAAATCTGCTTTCCTCTAGAACCTGACAGTACTTTTTTTATGGCATTCACCACATTCTACCTTCCTTACAATGTTAGGTATAGTAATTTTAACTTCTCTACTACACCCTAGGTTTTATAAAGACAGAACTGCATCCTAACTCATCTTTTTTCATTATAAACAGAGCTTATTACATAATGTTTGCTAAAAAAAAAAAAAAATTACTACAGCAAAGTAATCCATTTTGTGTATCTAGCCATTTAAAAATATGCTAGACTAGTAAGTATGTCCCTACTAGCTGTTTATAATGGATATTGAATATATCTGCAGCCTCTGTTCATAGCTACAAGCTGTTAGGTATCACTTGCTAAATTTCATCAAGTTCTTATAAAAGCAAAAGTAGGTAAAAGAATTAGGTCCAATATAAATAAATCTATTCTCTATCAGAGCTTTCAGTGATAGAGAAACTCTGAGGGAGAGTACAGTACATTAATAGATGGGAAGGACTACAGCATTACTCCCAATAGTCAAAAGGTGGAAACAACCCAAGTGACCATAAACAGATGAGTAAGCAAAGTGTGGTATATCCACACAATGTAATAGTATTCAGCCATAAAGAGAAACGAAATTCTGATACATGCTGTGACATGGATAAACCCTGAAAACATTATGCTGAGTGAAGTAAGTCAGATACAAAAGGAAAAACATTATATGAACCTACATACATGAAATATCTAGATTAGGCAAATGCATAAAGACAAAAGTTTATTAGTGGGAGAAGGGAATGGGAGTTGTTACTGAAGGCATACAGAGTTTCAGTTTGGGGTAATGTTAAACTTTTGGAAATAGAGGATGGTGATGGCAGCACAATACGGTGAATGTAATTAACGTGAATGAAATGTACACTTAAAAAGGGTTAAAACGGCAAACTTTTTGTTTTATGTATTTTACCTTTACCACAATAAACTTTTTAATTAAGAAAGAAAAGAAATGGGGAGGAACCAAGCACAGCTTTTGGTTGCTTTAATCAAAGCTTATATAGCTATATACTGAAAGCTTTTCTGCCAGTAATTTTCGTATGAACAACTCCTAAGGCAAATGCATTCTAATGACTGGGCATGTGCTTCCCAACTGTGGTCGTCGGCAACATTAAACACATCTTTCATTCAAGATATTAAAGGGTATTTCTTTACCAAATTTAACAAAAGAAGAAGAAGAAACTTACATTACCTAGTCTAATCCTTATTTTAGAAAAAAAATTATTACAGTATGAAGAGGCTCTATTATGACTTGACTACAACAAAGTCAAAGAACTGAATATTCACACCTCTAGACTTACACTCAGTAACTTTAAAACAGTCCAGAAATAAATATTTAAAACATACCTGTCATCCAAAACAATAATAATTTCACCATGTTTAAAGGTGAGTTCATTGTCCTCAACGGCTTCAAAATCGTATAAAGCTCTCACTTTCCTTGCACTATTATTATTTAACTGAATTTCTGCAGGTGGATACAAGGATTTTGTTTCTGTGTGCTGCTGCTTCTGCTCTTGCAACGATAATTCAATAGCTAGTTTGAAAAATTAAAGTGAAAAAAAGATAACCAGAATTTTGATTTTAAGAAAGTTTAAAAAAGAAACATTAGATAACAAATTTAATGAAGTATATTTTACTTGTCCAACTAAAATCTTAAAAAGTGAACATTTTAACTTTTCTTGCGGGAGAGGGGAACGGAGGCAGAGAACCGCGGCATTTTTTAAAATAAAGTTTTTGCTCATTCCTTACTATCACAAGCCTGTCACATACAACACCTATTATTTTTATAGGAAACAGATTGTGACATTATAATATGGGTAGCTTCCCATATAAGACAAGCAAGCCATGAACATATTTCTGTGCTTGACTCATAACTTCGGCATTAAAGAAACGGTGAAATGTAATCTCTCCAAAGGTAGAACTTTAATTACATATTATTGTTAAGGACAATGAATTCAATCCATTTTATACCATATCATTTGTTTTTCTTACTTTTCAGACCCTATTAGTTTTTATGTTCAGGCAGAACTAAAGTATAACCTAGTTTTATTGTAATTTTTATTTCAATAAAATGTCCTGGCGAGAATACTTTAAGCAACACTGAATTACACATGCTTGATCGTTTACCTTTAGCTATGTCTTCATCTTCTCTGTCTTTGTTGGTAGATGTACCATTCTTGGAAGCAGCTGAGACAGTCTGTAAAAGTATCAGTAAAATGAACACAACCACTACTCTGAGAAAAAATACAAGCTCTATTAATTACTTGCACATGTCAATTAAAAAAAATATAACTAAAGAGTTTCATTTAAAAGTGAAGTTCTTTATATTTTAAAGTAGCTGTTTTCAAATACTAAAATAAAACATCAGAATTTTCAAGAAAGCATTATAACCTCACAAAGGGCGTGAAATGGCTTACATTTGCCTTAAACCTAAGTGTCTCATACAGAACTTGGCATACACAAAGTACTCAAATACTTACACAATGAATAAATATGCATCTTTCTTGATTGTACTTCCTGACTAATTGTCCAAGGTCTCTTACTTAATGAGAGAAGGCTATCTTCCTACAGGTGTACAGCTACAGAACTGCCATCAAAAAGTCAATGATAATCACTGGAGAGAAGCAGAGGCAATGAAGAGGAGGGAGGAGAGAGACAACAGGTGCAGTTCTATGAACATCTTTTAGGCCCTTTTACTATTCATGGTGGTTGGTGACTCTTAGGTCACAGTAGAGGATGAAGGAAGGTCACGCTGAAATTTAATGGCATCTATTCTGTTAATACTACGACAGAGTCGTTCAGAACTCTGAGCCATCAACGAGTTCTTTAATCCAGATTTTTAGAACAATATGCAAAAAGGACCAAACAGGAAAATGTCTGCTCTTTACAACTTGTGTCCCAAAACTCTACACTGAACTCTTGTTGCTGTTGTTGGGTACTGTCAAGTCAATTTTCAACTCACAGCACTCCCATGTGACAGAGCAGAACTGCCCCATAGGGATTTCAAGGTTGTAATCTTTACAAGAGCAAATCACCAGGTCTTTCTCCCACGGAGCTGCTGGGTGGGTTCAAACCCCCAACCTTTAGGTTAGCAGCCAACCATCGTACCAACAGGGCTTCTCTGTTGAACCCTTAGGGCGGTAAACTGTAAAGATCCTATTTGTCCCTTTAGGCTGCAGCCTAAAATAAAACACAGTACTCCTCTTAGCCACTTTTCTGTAGCTCACATCCTAACACTAGATTTCAAAGTCTTATCAATCTAGAGGGCAGGAGCCAAACCCAAGATATGGTGTGTTTCTCCCACAGACCTAGATTAACAGCCCACTTTGTAACTCAATATCCCTGCTTCTACTTTTGTCCTACTGCAGTGCAATGAACTGCTTTTATATGGCCCTTCTAGCTGTGGTCTTGTAACTCCCACAGAATGACTGGGTGGGACTATGTAAATAAGTATGTAAAACTCTTGCTGGGATTAGCTCAAGTATACAAATAAGGTACCTGTGGCCCACCAAGGGGATTGATCCGTTTTGTCATCTGGCCAGGCTTAAAAAGAACCAATCCCAGAGGCTGGGGAGGGGGACCTCACTACCATCAAGGAGAGCTGGGTGCGGGGTGCACCCTTTGGACCCAGGGTCTCTGCATTGAGAACCTCCTAAACCCAGGAGACAGAGAGCTGTAACACTGGAGGCAAGTGAGACAGCAAGAAGCAGCAGCGAGCATGGCAGGGTCCAGTGGCAGAGAAATGGCGGCAGCAGAACCAGCAGACCAGCATGAAACAGTGCAGTGGGCTTCTGGGTCCATGGAGCTAGGCAGCTACACTTGGCATCCAACATACAGAGCAACGGCCAAGAGTGAGGCCTGCCTGCATGCCTGCTGGAATGGTGGAGAAGGAACTGAGAGGTTCAAAGCTGTCCTAATTGACAAACCGTATCCTGTCTCCTGAGTTGTTCCTGTTACTTCCAGGTTGATCCGGATCCCAAATCGCAACCTGTTGCTTCCCTAATAAACCCCAGGATCGTTGAGAATGGTCTGTGAGTTCTATGTGGCCATTGCAATGAATTATCGAACCCAGCAGAGTTATAGAGAGTGCCCTGGACGACCTGGTGTCGGAATTGGTGAAAAGGTTGGACAGTGGGAATATGTCTGACCTCATGTCGTAGAAATCAGCCTTGGTACGATGCTGACAGTAATTCTCCTCTCTCCCCCTGAAGTTAGACAAGGTCTGACGTGCCACTCTTTTACACCTAGTAAAATTATCCCCTACGGCCCAAATAAATTTGGAGTCTTACAGTTCCATTCATCTTTTACGTGAACCATTCACTCCAGACATATTCACTCTTCAATAAACAAGCCTTGAGCTTTCTCAATTCCACGTATTTTCTCATGTCATTCCTCCTCTCTGCCTTCTGAAAATACATTAAAGTCCTAAAATTCTATTTATGTGGTCTTCCTTCAGTATGCCAGTCTATAGTTACCCCTCTCTCCTTGATACTAAAAGAGAGACCATCTATTTTGTACCCCTCACCTCATATTTATTACTTATACTTTAAACAGGTAATTTTTTCACATGTATATGGATACCCTTTGAATTACTATAAATTTCTTGAATATAGGGACTATCTTACGTATCAGTGCCTTTTACAAGACTTAGAGAAGTATTTAAAAACAATGACTGCCCCCACGTCAGCCAGTTTGTCATACTGTGGGGCCTTGTGTGCTACTGTGACACTGGAAGCTATGCCACCGGTTTTCAGATATCAGCAGGGTCACCCATGGAGGACAGGTTTCAGCTGAGCTTCCAGACTAAGACAGACTAGGAAGAAGGACCCAGCAGTCTACTTCTGAAAAGCATTAGCCAGTGAACCTTATGAATAGCAGCGGAACACTGTCTGATGTAGTGCTGGAAGATGAGCCCCCCAGGTTGGAAGGCACTCAAAGGATGACTGGGGAAGAGCTGCCTCCTCAAAGTACAGTTGACCTTAATGACGTGGATGGAGTAAAGCTTTCGGGACCTTCATCTGCTGATGTGGCACGACTCAAAATGAGAAGAAACAGCTGCAAACATCCATTAATAATCGGAACCTGGAATGTAAGAAGTATGAATCTAGGAAAACTGGAAACTGTCAAAAATGAAATGGAACACATAAACATCGATATCCTAGGCATTAGTGAGCTGAAATGGACTGGTATTGGCCATTTTGAATCAGACAATCATATTTATACTCTACTATGCTGGGAATGACAACTCGAAGAAGAATGGTGTTGCATTCATCATCAAAAAGAACGTTTCAAGATCTATTCTGAAGTACAACGCTGTCCGTGATAGGATAATATCCATACGCCTACAAGGAAGACCAGTTAATACAACTATTATTCAAATTCATGCACCAACCACTAGGGCCAAAGATGAAGAAACAGAAGATTTTTATCAGCTGCTGCAGTCTGAAATTGATCGAACATGCAATCAAGATACATTGATTATTACTGGCAATTGGAATGCGAAAGTTGGAAACAAAAAAGAAGGACCAGTAGTTGGAAAATACGGCCTTGTTGACAGAAACAATGCCGGAGATCGAATGACAGAATTTTGCAAGACCAAAGACTTCTTCATTGCAAATACCTTCTTTCACCAACGTAAACAGCAACTATACACATGGACCTCGCCACATGGAACACACAGAAATCAAATTGACTACATCTGTGGAAAGAGACGATGGAAAAGCTCAATATCATCAGTCAGAACAAGGCCAGGGGCCGACTGTGGAACAGACCATCAATTGCTCATATGCAAGTTCAAGCTGAAACTGAAGAAAATCAGAGCAAGTCCATGAAAGCCAAAACATGACCTTGAGTATATCCCACCTGAATTTAGAGACCATCTCAAGAATAGATTTGATGCATGGAACACTAATGACCGAAGACCAGACGAGTTGTGGAATGACATCAAGGACATCATCCATGAAGAAAGCAAGAGGTCATTGAAAAGACAGAAAAGAAAGAAAAGACCAAGGATGTCAGAGGAGACTCCAAAACTTGCTCTTGAGCGTTGAGCAGCTAAAGCAAAAGGAAGAATTAATGAAGTAAAAGAACTAAACAGAAGATTTCAAAGGGCCTCTCGAGAAGACAAAGTATTATAATGACATGTGCAAAGAGCTGGAGATGGAAAACCAAAAGGGAAGAACACACTCGGCGTTTCTCAGGCTGAAAGAACTGAAGAAAAATTTAAAGCCTCGAGTTGCAATAGTGAAGGATTCTATGGGGAAAATATTAAACGACACAGGAGGTATCAAAAGAAGATGGAAGGAATACACAGACTCATTATACCAAAAAGAATTAGTTGATATTCAACCATTTCAAGAGGTGGCATATGATCAGGAACCGATGGTACTGAAGGAAGAAGTCCAAGCTGCTCTGAAGGCATTGGTGAAAAACAAGGCTCCAAGAATTGATGGAATATCAATTGATATGTTTCAACAAACAGATGCAGTGCTGGAGGTGCTCAGTCATCTATGCCAAGAAGACACCTTCCTGGCCAACTGACTAGAGGAGATCCATATTTATGCCTATCCCAAGAAAGGTGATCCAACCAAATGTGGAAATTATAGAACAATATCATTAATATCACACGCAAGCAAAATTTTGCTGAAGATCATTCAAAAATGGCTGCAGCAGTATATCGACGACAGGGAACTGCCAGAATTTCAGGCTGGTTTCAGAAGAGGATGTGGAACCAGGGATATCATTGCTGATGTCAGATGGATCCTGGCTGAAAGCAGAGAATACCACAAGGATGTTTCCCTGTGTTTTGTTGACTATGCAAAGGCATTCGACTGTGTGGATCATAAAAAACTATGGGTAACGCTGCGAAGAATGAGAATTCCAGAACACTTAATTGTGCTCATGAGGAACCTTTACATAGATCAACAGGCAGTTGTTGGGACAGAACAAGGGGATACTGATTGGTTTAAAGTCAGGAAAGGTGTGTGTTAGGGCTGTATTCTTTCACCATACCTATTTAATCTGTATGCTGAACAAATAATATGAGAAGCTGGACTATATGAAGAAGAATGGGGCATCAGGATTGGAGAAAAACTCATTAACAGCCTGCGTTATGCAGATGACACAACCTTGACTGCTGAAAGTGAAGAGGACTTGAAGCACTTACTAATGAAGATCAAAGCCCATAGCCTTCAGTATGGATTACACCTCAACATAAAGAAAACAAAAGTCCTCACAACCGGACCAATTAGCAGTATCATGATAAACAGAGAAAAGATAGAAGTTGTCAAGGATTTCATTTTACTTGGATCCACAATCAACAGCCATGGAAGCAGCAGTCAAGAAATCAAAAGACACATCGCATTGGGCAAATCTGCTGCAAAGGACCTCTTCAAAGTGTTGAAGAGCAAAGACGTCACCCTGAAGACTAAGGTGCCCCTGACCCAAGCCATGGTATTTTCAATCACATCATATGCACATGAAAGCTGGACAATGAATAAGGAAGACCGAAGAAGAATTGACATCTTTGAATTGTGGTGTTGCGAAGAATACTGAATATACCACGGACTGCCAAAAGGACAAACAAATCTGTCTTGGAGGAAGTGCGGCCAGAATGCTCCTTAGAGGCAAGGATGACGAGATTGCGTATTACATACTTTGGACATGTTGTCAGGAGGGATGAGTCCCTGAGAAGGACATCATGCTTGGCAGAGCACAGGGTCAGCAGAAAAGTGGAAGAACCTCAACAATGTGGACTGACACAGTGGCTGCAACACTGAGCTCAAGCATAACAACGATTGTAAGGATGGCGCAGGACCGGGCAGTGTTTCGTTCTGTTGTGCATAGGGTCACTATGAGTCAGAACCAACTCGACGGCACCTAACAACAAGAGGCATGGCTGACATACTTCTCAACGTTATTCTAATATTTAGAAGATGTTCATTCAACAATTAGAATGTCTATTAAATGTAAAGCACTATATTACATAGGCACTTGGAGAGTGGAGGTGGGAAATATGATTAAGACATACCTTGCCTAGCTTTTACATAACATACAAACGCTAAGAACCTCATAGGGTCAACCATGAATCAGAATAAATTTACCTGAGAACCTGCTGGAGGAAAAGTAATTCCTTCTTCTTTCATAGATTTAATAGTTGCGGATATTAGACTAAACTGAGGATCCTTCTGAAATTCCTCTGACCACTCCACCATTAAAGATTTCAGTTTTTCACATACTTTAGGATGAGCCTTTTGAAGTAAAAACAAAGAAAAAAAATCAGTGGTTAAAATAATCATTTAGATGATTTAGCTACCAAAAAGAATTACCATCAAAATTCTAATTACATGAAAATCAACAAAAATCTAGAGTTAATTCCCAGCCTGGAATGATTGACAGATGCCTGTTTAAATGGAAAGATACAACTGCTTCTTACAAAATTACCTGCTTTAAGCATCAATTTCTAAGTCTTACTAGGATGACAACAAACATTTTATATTCAGAGGTCATTTCTTCTGTTTTCTTAATATTCTCAGTATTAGATTAAGTTTTCACACTAACTAAACTAAAATTCTGGACTTTTGCTACTAATGGTAAGAAAATTGCACTTTAAAATTTCTGTCTCAAAGAAAACAAAAAAAAATAAGATGATAATGAAGCCCTCGCCACAGGGCTCTAAAATAAAAGCACCTGTGCTCACCATGGGAGTCAGTACAGAGGTGGCTGGAGTCACAGAAACCTGAGTCTGAATCTTGGCAATGCCACTTACTATGGCATGACCTTGGAAAATTTATTTAACTGCTAAGACTTTATCTTAGTTTCTTCATCTATAAAATAGGAATACAAGCAGTTCCCAGGTTACAAACAAGATCTGTTCCTGTGCTTTTAAATCAAATTTGTAGGTAAATCGGAACATGTGCATACAGTTCTTATTTAGCCTTACTTTAGAGCAAGAAAAGGCTCAATGTCTTTTCAATAACTTAAAAGTTACACATGCAGCAAATGAAGGTGATTGTGATAAAAAAAATTGTTGCACATAGGGGTTGGTTCAATTATTTCAAAGTGAGGACAAATATATATAATGTTAAAGAGCAAGTACAGTTTCAGACAGTAGTAACCGGGGGACTGCCTGTAACAAGAGAACCTAACTCTGAGGGTTTTTAAGAGCATTAAACGAAACAGTACATGTAAAATACTTTAAAGCTGTGTCTGCTTACTATACTTCAATTAAGTTTAGCTATTATCAATAGTATTATGTTTGGAGGAGGAAAACAGTTTATGCTGTTACAAATGAAAAATCAAACTTCAGAAACCAAAACCAAACCAAACCCAGTGCCGTCGAGTCGATTCCGACTCAGTGACCCCGTAGGACAGAGTAGGACTGCCCCATGGAGTTTCCAGGGAGCGAGCGCCTGGCAGATTCGAACTGCCGACCCTTTGGTTAGCGCCCATGGCACTTAACCACTGTGCCACCAGGGTTTCCTCAAACTTCAGAACAAGAATTTTATTTCACTTCAAACTTATCTAAAAATGATTTCATTCACAGAACTTTATTAACGCTATTATAGTTAAAATGATATACACCAAAAACCAAAACCAAACCCACTGCCATAGAGTCAATTTTGACTCATAGCAACCCTACAGCACAGAGTAGAACTGCCCCAGAGGGTTTCCAAGGAATGTCTGGTGGATTCAAACTGCCAACCTTGTGGTCAGCAGCCTGAGCTCGTAACCACTATGTCACCGGGGTTTCCAAAATGATATACAGTATATATTATTTTTTAGTAACTTATTCTCTTTTTAAAATTTACCTTATTTTTTATCACTGTACGTACTTCTGTTGCAAAATCTCGGGAACATACTTCTAAATGAAATATCTTTCCACAGTTTGCCACACAGGCCCCAAGAAGCTATTAATTAAAATAAAAAATTAATATACAAATATTGAAATACTATTTAACTTGCTGAACTAAACAAACATTTAAAAAACTGAACTAAATAATAACATGACCTTCACTTACAGTTAATGCCTGAAGAGCAACATGAGGAACTTTATGACTGACTCTTTTCATGATGGCTTTTAGGCAATCTTTTGCTCTAAGGAGGAGGGGGGAAAGGAGAACGCTAAGTATTTATTCAGAATTTCAGCACAAACATTGAAAACATAAGGTATTCCACTACTAAATAACTTTAAATTTAAAAATAAAATCTTGGAAATATCACTTTGTTAAAGAAATAAATCTATAAAATGATTGTACATTATATCATGCTCACAGACTGACAGGAAATAATTTTTAAAAGCTTGTTGCAAAGGTTACATCTTCCAAAATCAAGAGACAAATCATTACATAAAAGGTCTACCAACACAAGACAATTATCTAATATAAACTATCTTTTCATTTCTTCAAGACAGACTTGGCTTCAGAGATCAAATTTTCATCTTGAGGAAAAACACTAACAAGATACATAGTCTTGAAAGGTTTCAGTATGAACAGACATGAATGTGCTTTGGACAGCGGCAATGTGTTAAAACAAAGGCTTTCATCACTCTTCTAAATGTCTAAAGTATCATCAGTTCAACATAAATGCTGCACCCCCCCCAAAAAAACACCTTTTTATATTTACTTTTTTCATTATTTTTATCTATTCATTATTTAAAGGCTTTTTTGTTACAACCCACTGCCACCGAGTTGATTCCAACTCATAGTGACCCTACAGGGCAGAGGAGAACCATGCCATAGGGTTTCCAAGAAGCGGCTGGTGGATTCGACCTGCTGACCTTCCAGTTAGCAGCCAAACTCCTAACCACTGTGCCACCAAGGCTCCTTGTTGCTGTATTACTTACTGTTATATTAATTTACTCCATTATTAGAAAGCTCCCATACCTGTCTAGGAAACTCTGGTAGCGTAGTAATTAAAAGCTACAGCTGCTAACCAAAAGGTCGGCAGCTCAAATCCACCAAGCTCCTTGGAAACCATATGGGGCAGTTCTATTCTGTCCTATAGGCTCGCTATTAGTCAGAATCGACTCCACGAGAATGAGTTTTTTTTTTTTCTTAATACTTGTCTAAGTCACAGACGAATCCCATAAATAACTAGTCTATTCATCGTTAACATGTATCCCTATTGTGTCAAGCTTTAATTATATATGTTAATATACCTCAGGCTTTCAGCTGAACTCTTTTCCATCTGTTCTTTCAAGATAACACTTATCTCATAATCAGGCCTCCAGGTTCTCTTTACTTTTACCCCCAAAAGTATACAGTAAAGTCCCATTTTCCTTTCAAGGCTATATCAGGAAAAGATACACAAGTTATTAAGCTCCTAGACATTCACTGGACATCTTACCCATTAGGAGTACTTCCAACTTTGTCACATATGTCCATAATAAGACCCCAATCTTCCGTAGTGTTGTACTCATTCGTGGCCTTTTCTGTAAGATAAATTAAAAGAAAGTAAGATATATTAACGCACAAAAATTAGGACACATCTCACATAACACTAAAATACCAATAAAGGCACAACAATAAGAAGCCCTATCTTTCCTCTTGCCAAATATAAAAGAACCACAAAAAAAGGTCAAAAGATAGAATACTTCTACTTATTTCAACTTTAAATTGTTTATTTAAATGTTCTGAGGTATGCCAAAGAAATGCTTTCTAAATTGTTACATAAACTATATAAAAAATGATCAATAACCCTATCATATTCTAGCTTGGAAGAAAGCCTTAAAAATGTATCATCATGTAAGGATAAAGATTAAAACGTTCACCCAAGCATTGTTTTTAATAGCAAAAACAAAAATTCTCCAGTAACAATCTAAAAAGCCATCAACAGGGAAATAGGTAAATAAAAAATAGTAAATTCACACAATGGAATGTGAAAAGTAAGTTATACAGAACTAAATGTACAAAAATAGATAAATCTCAAAATACAGTAATTTGTTTTGGCTCATAATGCTGAGTCTAAAAAGCTAATAGCACAAAGCATAAAGACAACATTCACACTCTTAAATCTGCTTTACTGAGAGATAATTCATTCCCATAACCATATAATTCACCCATTTGAAGTATACAACTGAATAGTTTTAGTATATTCAGAGATTGTGCAACTATCACCACTACCTAATTTTAAAACATTTTCCTCATCCCAAAAAGAAAACCTGTACCCATTAGCAGTCATTTTCCGTTTTTCCCCCATGTTCCCAACCCTAGGCAACCACTAATCTTCCTGTCTTTATAGATTTGCCTACTGTGGATTTTTCATATAAATGGAACCATATAATACGTGGTCTTTTATGGCTGACTTTTTTCATTCAGCATGTTTTCAAGGTTCATCCATCTTGTAGCATGTATCAAGACACTTTTTTGCTGAATAACGTTCCACTGTATGTATTTTTTGGGTATGCAGAGATATGGAAACCCTGGCAGCGTAGTGGTTAAGCGCTACAGCTGCTGAACCAAAAGAAAAGCAGTTCAAATCCACCAGCTGCTCCTTGGAAACCATATGGGGCAGTTCTACTCCGTCCTATAGAGTCGCTATGAGTCGGAATCGACTCGACGGCAGTGAGTTTGAGGTTTTTTTTTTTTGAGTATAGATAGACCACATTTTATTTATTCATCCATCAGCTGATGAACATTTATGCTGTTTCCACTTTTTGGTTAATATGAATAATACAATGATGCTATGAACATTCACGTGGCCTATAATTTCATTTCTCTAGGGTATATACCTAGGAGTAGAATTGCTGGGTCATGTGGCAACTCTACTTTTTGTGAACCTGGCACAGTTATCCAAAGCAGCTGCACCATTTTACATTCTTCCCAGCAGTGTATGAGGGTTTCACATGAGGTTTTAAAACATTCAAAAATACACTATGTTTTTAGAAATACATAGGTAGCAAACATAGTAGCATGAGAATGACAAGCACCAAACAGAAGGTGGGGGAATCCAAAAGAGACGCACAGGGGCTTAATTTTATTTATAAAGTTTTGTTTATTAAGTTGTACAATGGGTACCCAGAAGTCCCTTATTTTATCTTTTTGGGGTCCAAAATATTTCATGCTCAAAATAGAAATAAAAATTTAAAAAGCATAGTAATAATTCTACCTATGTATGCCTAAGAACACTGAGTATTTTTTTAACATTTTAAACTTATGTGAAACCCTCATACATTGCTTGTGGGAATGTAAAATGTTACAGCTGCTTTGGAAAACTGTTTGCCAGTTTCTCAAAAAATTAAACATAGGATATGATGATTAAATTATGTAGAATTTTCACTCTAATGATTTTTACAGAACTTCAATATCAAAAAATATCATACTATGAAGAATAAGACAGTACACAATACACAGTACAACTTGTACAAGGTAAGGTCCTGGAAGCTCCATAGATAGATCCAAACTCCCTGAGGGACCGAATTGCTAGGCTGACGGCTGTGGGGACCATGGTCTCAGGGAACATCTAGCTCAACTGGTATAACATAGTTTATGAAGAAAATGTTCTACATTTTACTGTGGTGAGTAGCGTCTGGGGTCTTAAAAGCCTGTGAGTGGACATCTAGGATACTCCACCAGTCTCACCCCTTCAGGAGCAAGGAAGAATGAAAAAAACTAAAAATACAAAGGAAAAATTAGTCCAAAGGACTAAAAGGCCACATCCACCACAGTCTCCACCAGACTGATTCCAATACAACTAGATGGTGCCTGGCTACCACCACTGGCTGCTCTGACAGGGATCACAACAGAGTGTTCCAGACAGAGCTGAACAAAAATGTAGAACAAAATTCTAACTCAAAAAGAAAGACCAGACTTGCTGTCCTGAGAGAAACCCTAAGAGTATGGCTCCCGGGCAACTTAGCAGGTCAGTAATGAAGTCACTCCTGAGGTTCACCCTTCAACCAAAGATTGGACAGGCCCATAAAATGAAATGAGACTAAAGGGGCACACAAGCCCTGGGGCATGGACTGGAAGGCAGGAGGGGACAGGAGAGCTGGTAATACGGAACCAGGGTTGAGAAGGGAGAGTGCTGACATGTCATGGCGTTGTTAACCAACATCATAAAACCATACATGTACTAACTGTTTTATGAGAAACTAGTTTATTCTGTAATACTTCATCTAAAGTACAAAAAAAAAAAAATACTAATTTTTTTCTGCTTGTGTAGAGGGATGGGAATATAAAAACTACCACGTTAGTAACATCTTCTTGCTCTATCCCTCTAGTTTTATAAATACGTTCTGTATTTTCAAAGACAGCAAAACTTGGGTACCACATATACAAAACACAGGTGATATCACAGTGATGAACAAGAAGGGTGGCAAAACTCCAGAAGAGTTTCCTTTTTTTAAGACAAGGAAAAGCAAAAGAAATCAAATAATAATAAAAAAAATAAACAGCAAATAACTATACATTGCGAGTAGGAAAGAGAAATACACAGAATCCAGTTAACTTCAGTTAAATACTGAAATTCGCTTTAAAAAATCATGCAAATTGCCTAACGCTATTTATAGATGGAAAGCAATTATTCTGACGTATGGGATGAAATTACAAACCAGATGTTTTAGAAAAGTAACATATCTTTAAAAAAATATATATATCTTTACCCACTCTAAATTCTAGAACCAGGCACTAAACTACACAGGTAGAAAGAAACATCTACTCAAACCAAGCTTCTTCTCTTGTACAAAGACTAATTCGTCTACACGGAAAGTCAGACCAGGCTGTATTTTTTAGAGGTTTAAAATGTTTAATTACTTCTTAAAATTACAAATCTAATACATTTCAGTACATTAAGGAGACAAGTAAAGGGAAAAATGAAACTCCTAATTTTACCAATTTCTTTTAAAATTATGATACTTCTCTTTCCAGACTTTTTCCTATACATGTATATGGAAAAACATTAATATATTTAAAAAACTAAAAAAAATAGGATGGTAGGTATGAAGTTATGCCTAGGTATGTGAAGGCACCCAAAAAAGGGCAACCCCTTTCCTGCCTGAGTGCTGAACAAGTTGAGAAACAAAGAATACGATATCACTGTTGTTACTGATGGAGCCCTGGTGGCGCAGTGGTTAAGAGCTTGGCTGCTAACCAAGAGGTCAACAATTGGAATCTACCAGCCACTCCTTGGAAACCCTGTAGGGCAGTTCTACTACGTCCTATAGGGTCCTCTGAGTCAGAATTGACTAGACAGCAACAAGTTTGGGTTTTTTTTTGGGGGGAGGTGGGAAGGTTGTTGCTAATAGAAGCTTTAGGTATACTGGCCAAATGGGCTTGCTAATAGTGAACCCCAGGACTGCACATGCCTCAGCCACCAATCACTAGTGGCGTTAGACAGGGACAGGCCTCTCCCTGCTGGGGTAGACCCTTGTACAACTCATGCCATGGAGAAGCAGAAGAGACTTCACTCAACGGCTGTGGAAAGGATAGCTAACTAGCTTCTAATTGGAAGGACAGAACTGAGCTAAGCAGGACTCATCACTCTTAAATTTATCGATCAGGTAAGTCATTATACCAGGGATGGGGGGGGGAAGGGTCAGAGGCAGACCCAGAGTGACACTAATGGAACTTCCTTCTCAGGAAAGAAACATCAGTGGTAGAGAAAAACATTCCCCACTAATGCTGTGATCACACTGAATGTATCGTTTCCTAACCTGCATTTCCTCTTACCATAAACATACCCTGTGTTCATAAATATATATATAGCAGTATTTTAATAAGTACATAATATTTCCTTACATAGAGAGTGGCCACAAAGTCCATATACAGGCTACTGAGAAGCTACTGGCTAATTTCTGGTATTAAATCCAACTACCAGTTATCAGTCTCTCTCCTTTGTTATGCTCATCGGTATCATTTATATTGATGCCCTATACAGGATAAACATAAAAAAAAATTTTAAAAGTTTAGAATCTCATGCATACGGCCTTTCTGTATTTCATAACATAAATATTTTACCTTGTTTGTTGTCTGTCTCTGCCACCACCTCTCCCTCCCTACAAATGAATGTAAGCTCCATCGTTGTAGGAATTTTTGTTTTGTTCACCATTTTTATTCCTAGCGCAAAGAACAGTGCCTGGGGCACATAGTCAGTGTGGAGAAAACACTGAAGTTGTCAAGGATTTCATTCTACTTGGATCCACAATCAACTCCCATGGAAGCAGCAGTCAAGAAATCAAATGACACATTGCACTGGACAAATCTGCTGCAAAAAAAAAAATCTCTTCAAAGTGTTAAAAAAAAAAAGATGTCACTTTAAGTACTAAGGTGTGCCTGACCCAAGCAAGGGTGTTTTCAATCACCTCATATGCATGTGAAAGCTGGACAATGAATAAGGAGGACTGCAGAAGAATTGATTCCTTTGAATAAAGGTGTTGGTGAAGACACCATGGACTGCTATAACCCACAAAGAAGAAATCTGTCTCGGAAGAAGTACAGCCAGAATGCTCCTTAGATACAAGATCCTGAGACTCTGTCTCACATACGTTGGACATGTTATCAGGAGGGACCAGTCCCTGGAGAGGTCCTCATGCTCGGTAAAGCAGAAGGTGAGCAAAAAAGGGTAAGGCCCTCAACGAGATGGGCTGACACAGTGGCTGCAACAAAGGGCTCGAGCATAACAATGATTTTGAGGATGGCACAGGAGTGGGCAGTGTTTTTCTGTTGTAAACAGGGTCACTATGAGTCAGAACTGACTTGACAGCACCTAACACCAATAAATATTTGGTGAATGAATGAATAAATGATGCTTGTTGCTGCTGCAGATCCTATTACCCCATGATTATGATGTGGGAACAACAGCAGAGCTTCTGAGTATATAAACTAAATGAGTTTTATTTAATTATGATGCCCAATGTGGCCCTAGTGAAGCCTGTGCAAAGCAGACCAGCAAGAGCTTCACAGCTGAGCAGACTGTTACGGCTAGAATTGTGTTCCCCCAAAATATGTGTTGTAAATCCTAACGCCTATATCTGTGGTTATAATGCCATTAGGAAATAGATTTTCTTTGTTATGCTAAGGAGGCAGGATTAGTGTAGCCAAAAAAAAAAAAAAACAAACCAAACCCAGTGTCGTCAAGTCGATTCCGACTCATAGCGACCCTATAAGACACAGTAGGACTGCCCCAGAGTTTCCAAGGAGCGCCTGGCAGATTCGAACTGCCGATCCCTTGGTTAGCAGCCATAGCACTTAACTACTACGCCACCAGGGTTTCCTGGATTAGTGTAGAGGGTGTCTTAAATCAACCTCTTTTGAGATATAAAAGGGCAGATTAAGCATGAAAGCACAAATGGAGAGGAAAACACATGCCACATGATCGCCAGGAACCTGGGAATAGAACTGAAAAAAGACAAGGACCTTCCCCCAGAGGAGACAGAGAAAAAGAGGGAGGGAGAGCATCTTCTAGATTTGGTACCCTGAATTTGGTCTTCTAGCCTCCTAAACTATGAGAAAATAAATGTTTGTTAAAGCCACTCATTTGTGGTATTTCTGTTACAGCAACACTAAATAACTAAGACACAAACATACCCATCTGTGTGAGTGCAAATACATGTACACACACACACACACACAGAGTTGGCTCCATTTTTTGGACCATCTCATGACTTGCCTTTTCCCCCCAAAATGCAACATTTAATTATTATTTTTTCAACTCTGGCCATATGATATAAAATTAAAAGTGAAGCCAACCTGTATTCCCCAAAAACATTTCAACAATTTCAAAAAATATCTAAAGAGAATATTGTTTACTTGATTTAATTTTCAGACTAAATGGAAAATTCTGATTTTAATACTCTATTCAGCATATTTTACTCTATAAATATAGGACGGACAATTATTCTTTTAAATATTATAAAATCTGAAGACTTTATAATAGCCTGCCAGAAAGGATCTCATTTTTCAAGAGAACTAAATAACACAGTTAAATTATGTACTTAGGAGTATTTTAAACTCTTGGAAAATTTTAAATATTATAATTAAGAAATTAGTCTTTTATGGCATGTCACTTTGCCCAGCGTTGAGGCCACATCTCACATTATCCTGTGTCAAATGCATAGAGGGGGAGACAGTTAAAAGAGCCCTCCTGGAGCCTAAATGCTAAATTTCCAGGGCTTGGTGGGTGTAAGTCGTAACATTTCATCACCAGGTTTGGAGCACTATGTACAGAGAGACTCAAATACACAATGAAATATTTCAAAAGGATTCTAACAATATCGTAAAGAATCATTCCATCAATACTTATAATGAACAAACAGGCTCTCCCTCTACACAATCTATTATGTACAAAATACAGATTTAAAAAGAATTCAAGTCTACCTATGAAACTTTAATAACACGTGCTCTCTCGGAAATAAACAAAAATTATAAAAAATGAGAATGGCCCAAAAAGGATTTTAAAGCTCCTCCTATGTTTGGGAGGAAGAAAAAAAAAAACACTTCATGACTGGTCTTCTGCTTCAAACTATGACAGGGTATCTGGTACCACACTTCCTATTTACCAAAAGCAACTATTAAATGGAACAAAAAATACGAGACAGATATTTTCAGGAATTGAAAACGTAAGGACCCCAAAACAGGCCACACCTTAGAAGTAAATGCCCTCTAAAATTTAGTTCAAAACCAAAATAGGCCTGCTCCCACAGAGAATAAAAAGAAGCCTGACAAAACCTAAAAAAACTCTCTGATAATAGAACTACCTGGTAGAACAGACCTCAACACCCTTTAAAGGGCGACAACATAATCTAGCCTCCTACAAAGAATAATTTGCTATGTGCAACGTAAATAAAAAATTGCTGGATATATAAAGCATGGAAAGTGATCTCCAAATAAGATAAATGCAGTCACTAAAAAAAAGATGTTAGCAAGACCCAGATGTTGAAATTAGCAAAAAAGGACATTAACGCAGTAATACATATTTTCAAGAACATAATGGAAAAGTTGGTTATAATAAATGAGCAGATGAGGGGCACTCAGCAGAGAAATAGAAACTATAAAAAAATGGAATTTCTAGAGCTAAATGTACAATACCTCAACTAAAAAATTCACTGGATGGACTTAAAAGCATATTGAAGACTCCAGAAATATGGTTAGTGAACGTGAAGACAGGCCAATAGAAATAATCCAATTTGAAGAAGAAAAATTGAAATAAATAAATAGTCTCAGTGTTCATTCTCTATTGGTGTGTAATAAATTACCACAAAATTAGTGGTTTAACACCATTAGCTCACAGTTCTGCAGTTCAAAATCCAGGCATGCACAACTGGGTTCTATGCTTATGGTATTAAAACCCACCTACTGCCGTCGAGTCGATTCCGACTCATAGTGACCCTATAGGACAGAGTAGAGCTGCCCCATAGAGTTTCCAAGGTGCGCCTGGCAGATCTGAACTGCTGACCTCTTGGTTAGCAGCCGTAGCATGTAACCACTATGCCCGCATGTTATTACAAGGTTGAAATTAAGGTATCAGCTCTGTAGACTCTTATGTGGACACTAAGAATCCACTTCCAACGCACCCAGGTTGATACCAGAATTTAGTTCCTTAGGGTTGAAGTTCCAGTGTCCTTGCTGGTTGCTAGCCAGGGATCACTCTCTGCTGGTAGAGGCTACGAACATTCCTTGTCACGTGGCTCCCTCCATCTTCAAGCCAGCAATGGCAATTCGAATCCTTCTTAGGCCTTAAATCTCTCTGACTTTTCCTTCTGCCACTAGCCAGAGAAAGCACACTGCTTTTAAGGGCTCATGTGATTACACTGGGCACAATCAGTTATTCTAAAATAAGGTCCACTGTGCCACATAACATAACTGTTTGGAGAGCTGGTGTTACTTAACTAAATCAGGGTAACTAAGTTCATGCATATCAAAACTATGCAAAGTGAAGACTGCCTGTACATTAGGGTTTAAATCTTTTTTCAAACTGGGAATAATCTAGAACAATATATACAATATATTCTCTGGCCACAATCTGTTTTTATTAAAACACATGTAATACCTGATCTCATGGAAATTAACAATCAGAACATATACATAATTTAGATTATTACAGGAACCTATATAAAAATATATAACTGAAATACTATATATTAATAACTTTGGATAGGACCAAAACAACACTTACATCTTAGAGGAAAAATTCCTTTTTAAGGAAAGAATCAGACAGAATGCCATGATTAACTTCATTTATTAAATTATCTAACAATACAATGTATTTAAGACCTTGTCTGCTCTAAAAAACTAATTACAGATTGCGAAGTACAGGACAGTAATTGCCACTCTTTTTTTTTATTTCACATGTCACCACCATTTTTTGGAAAGGTAGAGGGAGCTGGAAATTCAGCATATAGGGCAGATAAGTCAAAAGGCAGGAAAAACACATCAAAATCACCTTTAAAAAAATTTAAACCATCTACTGAAAACACAAACTGTTTAGGCCAGCCTTTATTCTTGCAAGTTCACTTTCTCAATGGCTGATACTTCCAAGATGCCCTTTGTAATCCTGCTAGGTGAGAACCATGCTTCCTGCCAACTCCACAAAACAACCATACTTATTTCCACATCAAGATACAGGGCAAAAGCATACACGTCTATTATAACAGGCACATTCGGGAGCATCATGTGCAAGACACAAGACATTACTGATGGCTGGGGAAAAGGAAAAATAAGTCTCCAAAGCAGTTTGCTGAAAAGTCACAGATGGAGCATCAAAGCAGTTAGGCTGGTGAGGTGATCACACGCATGCACTGTATGTACCCGGAGTACTTTTAGGCCCCAGAGATGGTATGCGTCTCGCCAATTAAACACTGCAGGCCAGTCTTCTCTACATCCAGCTCTGAAACTTACTACAGCCAGTGACTTTGGGTAGTTCACCTGAGCCCTGACTCAGATCTGAATTCATGTTCTCATTTGTAAGATGGAAATTAAAATGGCTGCCATGCCTAAAAGAGAAGTTGTGAGAATTAAATGAAAAGAAATAAATTTTACAGAAGACTTAAACAGGTACTTCACAAAAAAAGGACATCCAGTTGGAGAACAAGTACACTGAAAAGTTCCCAACATCAACAGTCATCAGATAAATGCATATTAAAACCATAATGAGCTCCCACTAGAAGGGCTAAAATTTTTACTACCCTACCATGTACTAACAAATTTGATGCCAAATTTGAAGTAATGAGCTAAAAATAAGTGGACCACTTCAGAACAGCAATAATTTTCAGGCACAATGTACCAGTCCCTAAGAGCTATCAAACTGACCTTCTGTCTGAAAGTCAGAGTGTAATGCTGGTTCAGATAAACAAAGATACATAAAGAGATCAATATAAACAGAAACAGTCCAGATGTACAGAAATACACTATACGAAAAGCTGTTACAAAACAGGGGGAAGGACAGACAATAAATGGTGGCTAGACAATCAATTACTATCTACTGTCAATTAATTATTCAATTAAATCCCCCCTCAGACCCTACACAAAGATCAAATCCAGGAGGATTAAAGACCTAAATGTGAAAATTAAAACTTTCAGAAGGAAATATGGTAAAAAGCCTTAGAGCCTCCAAGTAGAAATAGCTTTCTTAAACAAAATAAAATCAAAGAGGAAAAACAAACATCATTAAATTAAAATTTAAATTCTTTACCACCACAAAATAATCCAGAAACAAAAAGAAGCAACAACCTGGAATATATATATCTGCAATCCACACAATCAGTGAAAGATTAGCATAGAATGTATATAGACCAAGACTAGCTGATATTGAGTCGATTCCGACTCATAGCAACCCTACAAAACAGAGCAGAAGTGCCCCAGAGGGTTTCCAAAAAGCACCTGGTGGATTCAAACTGCCAACCTTTTGGTTAGCAGCCATAGCTCTTATCCACTAAACCAACAAGGTTGCCAGAATGTATATGCAACTCTTAAAATCAATACGAAAAAGAAAATAAACAGAATAATAAGCAGATGTAACAATTTACAGAAAAGAAAAACAGAATGACCAAGAAACATATAAAAACATACTCAGCTTTACTAGCAATTCAGGAAATGGAAATGATGAAATGAAATGGTATACATTAAAAAGTCTGACAATACATACTGGTGTTGGGGGAGTGCAGAGAAACAGGAACTATCATACTGGAAGTAAAACCTCAAACACTTGGAAAGGCAATTTTGCACTACCTAGTATTTTGCAATTTTGCATGATCTACACTTCTACAGAGGGATTCCCCTTCAACATATAATCCCTAGGGAATCCTTGATCAGGTGCACAAAGTAACACGGATAAGAACTTTCAATGCAGCGTTGATTATAACAGCAAAAAATTGAAAACATCACGTTCAACAGGAGGATAGAAAAATAAAATGTGGTATATTCACACAGTAGAATACCACATAGAAGTTGAAATTAATAAGCAAAAGCTACAATTATCAACGTAACTTGCAAAAAAAAATTCTGAATGACAAAATTGCAAAATGGCACAAGAAAATGACACTTTTTTTATTAAGTTTAGAAACTTGCAAAGCAATACATATATTTTTATGTGCAGTATAAAATACAAACAAAGTCATTGTGATCAAGTCAATTCCAGCTCATAGTGACCTACAGGGCAGAGCAGAACTGCCCCATAGGGTTTCTAAGGAGCAACTGATGGATTTTAACTGCCAACTTTTTGGTCAGCAGCCGAGCTCTTAACCCCTGTGCCACAAGGGCTCCATATGAGCAGTATACATAATACAAAACAGAATTTATATCTACTTGGAGACTGGTTAAGTCTATGAAGGGAGAAGGTAGAATAGGATCAGGTAGCTGCTTAAAATTAACAGAGAACTCTGCATCTTGAACGTTTTCTTAAAAAGAGAAGAATTTAGTATGGTAAAATATTAGGACTTGACAACTGACTGATAAGGAGTTTGTTATTTCCTGTATTTTATGCTCAAAATATTTCAGAACACTTAATTGTGGTCGTGCTGAACCTGCACATAGACAAAGAGGCAGTTGTTCAAACAGAACAAGGGGATACTGCATGGTTTAAAGTCAGGAAAGGTATGCCTCAGGGTAATATTCTTTCATCACACTTATTCGAACTGTATGCTGAGCAAATAATCTCAGAAACTGGACTATACGAAGAAACATACAGCGTCAGGAACAGAGGAAGACCCGTTAACAACCTTCGATATGCAGATGATACAACCTTGCTTGCTGAAAGTGAAGATCAAAGACTACAGTCTTCAGTATGGTTTATACCTTATCATAAAGAAAACAAAAGCCCTCACAACTGACCAATAACCAACATCATGATAGAAAGAGAAATTACTGACATTGTCCAAGCATTTCATTTTACTTGGATCCACAATCAACACCCATGGAAGCAGCAGTCAAGAAATCAAATGATGTATTGCACCAGGCAAATCTGCTGCAAAAGACCTCTTTAAAGTGCTAAAAGCAAAGATGTCACCTTGAGGATTAAGGTGTGCCTGATCAAGCCATGGTACCACCGCTCCTCACTTACTGACACGGTTAGGTTCCAAAGACCAGGTTGTTACATAAAAATTGGCACTATGCAAAAAATGGAGGATGACCACATCAGCTCCCAAAAGGGTAGATGACTACAACATTACATAAGTGATAAATTACATCATTACATAAGTGCCAAAGTATATTATTATAAAACTGCCAAATTACACCATTACATAACTGCCAAATTACATCATTACATAACTCCCAAGTTACATCGCTACATAACTATCAAACCACTGAGAACCACGGCCTAGCGTTTCCCCTGCCTCACACCTCAGTGTTCGTTACCGCCAGATGTACGTTGTTAATGTGCAAAATACTAGAATAGTTTTTTACTACCGTCATAAATGCGAAATGTCAAATCATGAGATAGCTGCTAAGTTTGAGGAGTAGGTATATTTTCAATCATCTTGTATGCATGCAAAATCTGGACAATAAAGAAAGAAGAACGAAGAACGGATGCATTTGAGTTATGGTGTTGGCAAAGCATACTGAATATGCCATGGACTGCCAGAACAAGGAACAAATCTGTCTTGAAAGAAGCATAGCCAGAAGGCTCCTTAGAAACAAGGATGGCGAGACTTCGTCTCATGTACTATGGATATGTTATCAGGAGGGACCAGTCCCTGAAGAATCACATCATGCTGATAAAGTAGAGGGTCAGTGAAAAAGACCAAGACCCTCAAGGAGATGAACTAACACAGCCGCTGCAATCATGGGCTAAACATAGCAAAGGCTGGGAGGATGGCGCAGGACCAGGCAGTGTTTCATTCTGTTGTACGCAGGGTTGCTCTGAGTTGGAACTTAACAACAAGAACAGATAGGAAACTTAGGGGGCAGTGAGTTTATGTTAATGGAGGACTAACAATTTGGAAAAGGAGGGTGAGAATGGTTGCACAACTCGAAGAATGTCACTGAATTGTACACGAAGAAATTGTTAAACTGGTGTATGTTCTGCTGTGTATATTCTTAACAAGAACAAAAATTTAAAAAAAAGGTATTAAGTTAATAAGTAAATGTTATAAATTTAAACATATAAAGTAAATCTGTATTATTTAAATGTTATCAATACCTATTTTTATATTAGGGTTTCTTATAAAATTTCATTTGAGAAATAGATGTCATGACTGAAAAAGTTTGAAATCTCCAAGTGATCTCATTGTAAAGTTCTTCTAACACAAGCCAAAAACACAGCAATACACAAAATCAAATTTTACTGGGAAAGGTTTCCTAACCCTTTGAAGACCCAACTATTTTCCGTTTTGAGTCTTTTGTTGATACCACCTACTTTCATTAGTGGAACATGCTGAATCATTGAGTGTTACTGAATTTTTGGTAGGTAGTATGGATTTTTTTTTTTTTTGCCCTCTCCAACAATCCTACCCTCCGAGCCCTAAGGGGCATACGTTGTCCCACTAATTCTATGCCGGGTGCCCACTAGAGCACAGGGGGACATACAATGTCCCAAAGAAAAATTTTCAAAATTTCTCTCTCCTACCAAAAATGCACACACCTCATACAACGCCCTGTAGAAACAGTACTTTACAACACACACCTGTTTTTTCAGTTTCAAACACTCATAAAGCCCCTGGCTCATGCCAGCACACACTGGCAATGAGAAAGCAGCTTTCCAATCAAACTGAGAGGTGGAAAAAGTGGATACACAACCATATATCCCAATAGTCAGGAAAAGGTCTTAAAATAAAGGTTCACACTTCCAACAACTATATTAGAAGACTTTTGCAGAGGTAGAATTAAGCTCAGCTTTGTGAATACAAGTACAGCTTTAATGAAGTAGATTCCAAAGTTCCGGAAAAGAGCAAAAGTTTAGCGATGAATGATAAATGACACAGAAGCAGAAACTGGCAAGAAATACTGCCTGGCTTGAGTAAGGGGAAACAGGATATGCAAACAAGAACTGGAGTTAGGCAGTAGAAGAAACAAGTCACAACTTGGGAACCAATGTGGTAAGAATGGAAAAACTGGTACAGAAGATAAGGAAATGATACTTTCCCTTTTAACACTAACCACTAAACCTTCCTACAGTTGCTCTGTCCTCCTGGTTGTGCCTTCTCCTTGGAATTCTTTAAGAATGGTTGCACCCACCAAGGCTCTCTGCCTTAGAAGCCCAGCTCCTCCTTTAAGATTTGAGTCCCAGTGTGGGGAAAAATATTCCCTATTATCCTTAGCACATCTTGAAAGGAATTTTATGAAATAAACAAAACAAAAAATGAATCCAAATTTGAGGAAATCCAATAAATACTTAAAGAGCTCTAACACCAAAAGAATAAACAAACCAGTCTTAGAAAAAATACAGTTAGAATGTTCCTTAGAAATGAGGATGGCTGACTTGACTCACTTACTTTGGACGCATCATCAGGAAAGACCGATAGCTAGAAAAAAGACACTGTGTTTTGTAAAGCAGAAGGACAACAAAAGTGAAGGAAACTTTCAACGAGATTTTGGAATGACAAAACAGCCCCAACAATGGAAACAAACATACCCACAATCATGAAGAGGACATGAGACCAGGCAATGTTTCATTCTGTTATACACAGGCTTGCCATAAGTCAGGGCCAACTTAAGACTTAACAGCAACTAACGACAATGCTGTATCTAGCTTACCCTTCAAAGCTTATCAGTTCTGACTCCAAGAAAAGATAGGAACTTGCCATAATGCCATACTTCCTAGTCCTTGGGCTGCTTCCATCTGACAAGTAAAAAAGCATCAGCAACCCATGAGTGACCTCCTAGACATCTTGGCCCATCACTGCCCAGACCAAGAGATAAGTTTCAGTTCAGGGTCTGGGAAAAGCATCTCTTACCCACACAAATAATGTCAGAAAAGACTGCTCACTCTCCAGGTAAGACTCTGCGCCTACCAAAGGCATGCAGTGTCACCTTTAAAGCCCTTAACTATAAACAACCATACCATACATATAGCAAGAAGCAGCTGCTTCCTGCAGGCGCTGTCAAGAAAGGGGGCACAGGGATAGTGTCAAACACCTTTATAGGGAAAGCTCCTACCTGAAGGTTCTTGTCTTCCCTTCAAGGAGGAGGACCTTTTTAAATAAAGGGAGAATTTAAAGCATTTCAGTGCATTTCTAATACTATACTTAACAGAATATATTAAGATTACCTTTAACTCTTTTTTAGGGGGAGGTATATGTTAGACTGTGAGTTCCTTGAGGGCAGGACTCAGTCTAGTCACTTATTTTTGTGACCCCAGAACTCAACACGATGCCTGATGCACAGTAATCATTCAACACACGTTTGCTGAATGAACAGTGAAAAAGGTATAGCAAAAAAAAAAAAAAAAACACAAAGGTGATAAAAAAAAAAAATCTGACTGAATCAGAGAGATGAAAAAATAAGTACACTGTAAAACAACACTCAGGTCAAATAATGACTTGCTTTAATTACAACTATTCCAAATTAAAAGAAGCCTGAAGATCTGAAAAATGTAACATATTTCTCTTCTATGAAAAACGCTTGAGGCCAGTTTGAACATCTTAGTATTTCATTCCACTTTTTCTATTAATTCCATTCTTTTTTGTCTAAAAGAAGTTATAGGTGAAGCCTCAATCAAACTTGCTTTTTCAGATACTGAATTCAGTCATACTTGCGCTAACAAACACTTGGAGCTTTTGTTGATGGTACTCTCCACGAAATAACCTATATATTAAAACAGCAGTGGTTTTTATACGGACAGCAGTACCTCAGTTACCGCACCAGTACTAAGCTGCGTTCCACTAAACTATGCAGGGACACAGAAGCCACAAGGGGAACAGGTAGACCTCCTCAGGCTACTTCTCCCAGAGAAGTTTTCTATTAGAAAACAATCAGCTTCTAGGAAAGAGCGCCACAGCTTTTTGTTTTAAAATAATTTTCAACTCTATTTTGCCCTTTCCACTGCTGTATTAAGATAAAATGAAAATCCTTACAATAGCAATAAAATGCACAGGTTTCACAAAATGTACAGGTGTTCCAAATGCAGAGCCTGTGCTCCTCAACGTTATGCTTCCTAGATTGGCACCAGTCAACTAACTGTGTTCAAATCTCAAGAAAAAAAGGTGAATGAAATACAGGAATGCATATTTGAAGATTATCTAAGGGTCAAGGTGTAATTATAAATATTCTTAATTCTATCAGAACAGAAGGGACCTACACATCTTATTTGAATCTCATATATTTGACTTTTGAATGTGTTTGGGGATCACATCATATGCCAAACTAGAGAACTCTCAACAGTCTCCCCGTAATTTGAAATTATGACTATGAAGCAGGTGGGTTACTGCTATGATGTGTTTATTCTGTGACTCGGGCCATTTTCTATCATACTTTTTCATTTCACCAAAACCTAAAGCTCTACCTAGCATTCTGTTAACTAAGAAAAAAAATTTTTTTTTTTAACTACTGCCCCCAAAATGTTTTCTTTACCATTCTTTTTTTTTATTCTTACCGTAACACCAAAGATAAGGTCCTATTTCCAGTCCATCTTTTTCTCATTCCAAGTCAATAAAAGACCAGTGTTCTTACGACCAGAACAAATAAAGTATCAGTTGTTTTGAACCGTTTTGAGACCCTAAGATTGGTATTTACCTTTTCAGATTGTAAGACAAGACATCTCCTAGCACCTGCGTCAACATCATCGGAGAATAGGGAGTAACGCCTCCAGCAATTGTAAATAAATCGTGAAGCTGCCCTATCAGGGCTTGCCTCCATTTGTACATTAGCAAAGTGAGTTCTTCCTAATAAATGGGGGCAAGTCGAGATCTCTAGTGTTGGGCTGTCTTATCGATGGTTGCACCATCTCCTTAAAAGAAGGGGTTGGGAGAAATAGATAGGGGTTTCACTAGGTCTGGAGCAAGCAAGAAGTTTGTATCATCACTCCACAATTGCTTAATTAGTCCCGCCTCCGGCCAACCGGTGACTCTTCCTTATTCCTGCGCTTGGCGAGGGGAACGGCTCTTTTTCGGGGTCCTCAACCTCAGGCTGGAGCCCTGGTAGCGCAGTGGTTAAGCATTCGGCTGCTAACCAAAAGCTCAGCAGTTCGAAGCCACCAGTCGCTCCTTGGAAACCCTATAAGGAAATTCTACTCTGTCCTGTAGAATTGCTATGAGTCGGAATCGACTAGACGGCGAAGGGGGAGGGGGGCAAACTCAGGTAGGCAGAGGACAAGCCCCAGGCAGCTGGCGATGAGCCAAGGCTGCCCCCCAAAAAACTCGGGCTCCGAGGCTGCGGCGGCGGCAGCGCCGCCCCTTACCTCCCTTCGCTGGTCTGCCCAGTCCCTAGAGTCGCCCCCGCCCACTTTGTAGCTGGACAAACTGCAGTCCGAAGCCCGGGCCCAGCACTCACCCACGTCTTGTTCGAAAGGGTTGGCAGTGAACAGAGGCATCTCGCCGACGCCCGAGCGCTAGCCGCAACGGTCCAGCTGAAGCTTGGCAGGGGCTCCCCGCTCGCTGACCCGGGGCCGCGGCTTCCTAGACTGCTCCGCTGGGGCCGCCGTCCCAGCACTTCCGCCACCACACCTGCCCTGCTCCCGCCTGACAGACCTGCTGCTCTTCCGCACTTGGCGCCGGGATCCCCTCCTGAGGTGAGGCGCCGCTGGCCGCAGGCATCTTTTCAGTGCCCCTGTTGTCGCCACCCACCATGAGAAATGGCAACTCCTGATTTACGGTTTCCTAGGGGTCAGGCGGTCGCCATAGCCACCCCTCCATAGTTAGGACCCGGGCGAGCCACGGAGCGGGGGACCTTCAGGGCCGGAAGTTGTCTCTCCTGGAACTGGGCGATGCCAGAGGCCCGGAAGCTGCAGTTCCGGCGGCGGCGCGGCAGGGGGCGAGATCCCCCGAGATTTTCTGCGCGGGAATCAGGCTCTGAAAACCGCGTTCCTTACCTTAGTTTGAGGCCTGGTGATTCAGTGCTTAAGAGTTCGGTTGCTGACCGAAAGGTTGGCGATTTGAACCCATCAGCCACTCTACGGTAGAAAAATGTGGCAGTCTGCTTCTGTAAGATTGTGGGTTTGGTTTGGGGGGTCCGTTTAGTTTAGTTCGTTCCTGGGCGGCGGGATTAGTCCCTCACGGCGGTGGCCCCATGGCTGCGTTTGCGCTGCTTTCCAAATGGAGCCGCCAGCAAAGAGGTAGCTTTGAGATTCTGCGGAGGGCCTGGCTTGCTCTCGGCCTCTTACAGCGTTGCATCTCACTCTGCGCCTGAACCCTGCCGTAATAACCGCCACGGGAATCGAAATAACTGTGGTTCTGTGGGGACTCCTAACTTCACTTTACGTCATGTTCTCAGCATGAAAACACTGTGCTCAGCTCTGGCACTACCAAAACGAAATGCGGCACAATCCCTGCCTTCGAGTTGCTGACAGTTACTATATGACAATATATGACGATCCTGATAGATAAAAGAAAGGGTCACACTGAAATTTCCTTTAGGAGCCAACCAGGTATTTAAATGAATGTAGAAGTACAAGCACCCGTTCTGGTTAGTTTCCATTCCCCGTTGTACAGGTAATCTGATAAATGTCGGCGGATACCTTTTGGAAAGGATTGGAGGAATATAGTAGCTGGGGCGCCCTGATGGTGCAGTGGTTAAGAGCCGGGCTGCTAACCAAAAGGACGGTAGTTCAAATCCACCAGCTGCTCCTTGGAAACCCTGTGGGGCAGTTCTGCCCTGTCCTACAGGGTCACTAGGAGTCAGAATCCCCTGGATGGCAATGGATTTTATTTGATTTATACTTGCTGTGGCATTACAGGATTTTTTCTCAAGGGGATCCAGCCTCCTGTTCAAATATTGGGCCCTGGGTCAGAGAGCTAGCTCAGGTTTGGGTGGCTAAGAAATTTTGTATTTTCCATTGTGGCAGTTAACATATGGCACCCATTCTTGTCTTTATTTTTTCCCTTGTTGGGTTGTGGGAGGAGGTAATCATCAAGCAATACCCACACTGGCTGCTGTCTATTTAACATCAGGAACACTGTGGCTTATTAATCATCCATAGACTCTTACGGGTCAGGGCCCCCTAGTTGCCATTCAGGCTTTGCTGTAACTTACTGTTATGTCCATTTTGCCTCTGATGGTAGTTTTGCCACCCAGCCTCTGTGATTCTGGTACCTTATCATGCAGCTAAGTAGCAGCCAACTCAACCCTCAACCCCGACCTACAAAGAACAGCTACCGTTGAGCTTAATAATGCCAGTGCTCCACTTATACCTCATAGCAACCTTATGAACAACAGAACAAAAAACTGCCTGGTCTTGAGCCATCCTCACAATCGTTGCTGTGTTTGAGCCCATTGTTGCAGCCATTATGTCAGTCCATCTCATTGAAGATCTTCCTCTTTTCAGTGACCCTCTACTTTACCAAGCATGATGTCCTTCTCCAAGGACTGGTCCGTCTTGATAACATGTCCAAAGTATGTGAGACAACGTGTCAACATCCTCGCTTCTAAAAATCATTCTAGCTGTACTTTTTGCAAGACAGATTTGATTATTCTTCAGTATTTTTCGCTAACACCATAATTCAAAGGCATCAATTCTTTGGTCTTTCATATTTGTTGTCCAACTTTTGCATGAATATGAGGCGATTGTAAGGGGTCAGGTGCTTGTCCTTGTCTTAGTTATCTAGTACTGCTCTAACAGAAAAACAAGTGGATGTTTTTAACAAAGAGAAATTTATTCTCTCAAAGTCTGGTAGGCTACAAGTCCAAATTCAGGGCATCACCTCCAGGGGAAGACTTTCTCTGTAGGCTCTGGAAGAAGATCCCTGTCATCACTCTTCCCTTGGTCTAGGAGCTTCTCTGCACAGGAACCTCAGGTCCAAGGGACACGCTCTGCTCCTGGTGCTGCTTCCTTGGTTGTATGAGGTCCCCCGTCTCTGCTCACCTCTGTCTTTTATATCTCAAAAGAGATTGGCTTAAGACACTATCTAATCTCGTAGATCTCATCAATATAACTGCCACTAATCCATCTCATTACATCTTAGTCATAGGAATAACAACACATAGCGAAATCACATCAGATGACAAAATGGTAGACAATCATATAATACTGGAAATCATGACCTAGCCAAGTTGACAGATATTTTTGGAGGACACGGTTCAATCCATGACAGCCTTCAAAGTGACATCTTTGCTTTTTAGCACATTAAAGAGGTCTTTTGCAGCAGATTTGCCCAATGTAATGTGTCATTTGATTTCTTGACTGCTGCTTCCATGGGCATTGATTGTGGATCCAAGTAAAATGAAATTCTTGACAACTTCAATATTTTCTCTGTTTGTCATGGTGCTGCTTATTGGTCCAGTTGTGAGGATTTTTGTTTTATGTTCAGGTGTGGATCCATACTGAAAACTATAGCCTTTGATGTTCCTCAGTAAGTGCTTCTCAAATTGTCTTTGCTTTCAGCAAGCAAGGTTGAGTCATCTACGTATGATAGGCTGTTAACGAGTCTTCCTCCAGTCCTGGTGCCAAGTTCTTCATATAGTAGTCCAGTTTCTTGGAATATTTGCACAGCCCTGACATGCACCTTTCCTGGCTTTAAAACATGCAGTATCCCTTTGTTCTGTTCAAACAACTGCCTCTTGATCTATGCACAGTTTCTCATGAGAACAACTAAGTGTTCTGGAATTCCGGTTCGTCACAATGTTATCCATAACTTGTTATGATCCACATTTGAGTGCCTTTGCATAGTCAATAAAACCTTGGTAAACATCTTTCTGGTATGGTCTGCTTTCAGCTGGAATCCATCTGACTTCAGCAATGATATTCCTCATTTTACACCTCTTCTGAATCCAGCCTGAATTTCTGGCAGTTCCCTGTGGATGTATTGCTGCAACCGTTTTTTAATTATCTTCAGCAAAATTGTACTTGCCCGTGATATTAAATATTGTGCGATATTTTCTGCCTTCTGTTGGATCACCTTCCTTTGGAATGGGAGCAAATGTGGATCTCTTCCAGTTGTTTGGCCGGATAGCTATGTTCAAAATTTCTTGGCATAGACCAGTGGACACCTCTAGTGCTGCATCTGTTTGTTGAAACATCTCAATTGATATTCCATCAGTTTCTGGAGCCTTGTTTTTTGCCGGTGCCTTCAGTGTAGCTTGGACTTCTTCCTTGACTACCATCAATTCTTGAACATATGCTACCTCCTGAAATGGTCGAACATTGACCAATTCTTTTTGCTACAGGGGATCTGTGTATTCTTTCTGTTTGCTTTTGATATTTCCTGTGTCATTCAATATTTTCCCCATAGAATTCTTAAGTATTGCAACTCGAGGCTTGAAATTTTTCCTCACTTCTTTCAGCTTGAGAAATGCTGAGCGTGTTCTTCCCTTTTGGTTTTCTAACTCCAGGTCTTTGCACATTTGATTATATTATTTTACTTTGCCTTTTGTCTACCCTTTGAAATCTTCTGTTCAGCTCTTTTACTTCATCGTTTCTTCCACTTGGCTTTAGCTACTCTCCATTCAAGAGCAAGTTTCAGAGTCTCTTCTGACACTCTTTCTGGTCTTTTTTTTCTTTCCTGTCTTTTTAGTGACCTTTTGCTTTCTTCACGTATGATATCCTTCAGAGCTTTCTGACCCAGAGACTCTCCACCCTGCTGCTGAGAGACACCATGTATATACAGATTCTCCTGTCCTGGGGGTTCCCTGGAAACCCTGTTGGCGTAGTGGTTAAGTGCTATGGCTGCTAACCAAAATATTGGCCTTTTGAATCCACCAGGTACTCCTTGGAAACTCTATGGGGCAGTTCTACTCTGTCCTGTAGGGTCACTATGAGTCAGAATTGACTCAAAGGCAATGGGTTTGGCTTTTTGGTTTGGGAAGTTCCCATATCCTCTTCCTCTCCTGGGTGGCCCCCACACCACTTGCCTTTGGAAGGCCTCATGCTGTAAGGGACTTCCCCCCACATACAGACTTTTCATTTGTGCCCCAACATTCGCTGTCATTTTCTCTCTTTTCTGTCAGAGGCACCACAACGTTTTTGGCCAAAGTAAACACCTTGGATAAAGTTCTCACTCTGCTGCTATTTTTCCAATTTTCAACCTAATTTTTTCACGTTTTTCGTCAAGCTTTCTTTTTGCTGTTTCTTTTTCCCTCCTCTTTGGCACGGCCTTCATTATACCCCAGGGTCTCATTTCTTCCAAGGCTTTCATTTCTTCCCCTTAAATAAGAGTGCCCATGTAGGAGTAAGAAGGGCCTGAGTAAACTTCATGCTCTGTTAGCCAAGTTATGAGTTCAGAGGCCTCATGCCTCCAAGAGAGAGTGCCTTTTTCCAATTGTATTGCCCAAACATATCATATGGGCTACCCTAGGCTGTACACATACAACCAGTTTAATTATCTGGAAACACAACCTTTCCAGTTTCATTCCTTTACCTGAGAACCTACTGGTTTTGCCCGTCACGAAAAGTTCAGGCCCTTGCCTCTGGTAAATTACTAATTTTTCTCTTCTTAGCACTTTTACTTCCCATGGTTTAAACCATCAGTTTTTGGAGGGAGATGAATTTTCAGATTATATCCCTGCTACTGACTGACTATGTGACTTCTAGGGAAATAACCTCTGGGAACCTCAGTTTTCTTATCTGTAAAATGTCTGCTTCATGTGGCATCTGGGGTCTTAAATGCTAACAAGCGGCCATCTAAGATGCATCAATTGGTCTCAACCCACCTGGATCAAAGGAGAATGAAGAACACCAAGGTCACACGATAACTATGAGCCCAAGAGACAGAAAGGGCCACATGAACTAGAGACTTACATCATCCTGAGACCAGAAGAACTAGATGGTGCCCGGCCATAACCGATGACTGCCCTGACAGGGAGCACAACAGAGAACCCCTGAGGGAGCAGGAGAACAGTGGGATGCAGACTCCAAATTCTCATAAAAAGACCAGACTTAATGGTCTGACTGAGATTAGAAGAATCCCGGCGGTCATGGTGCCCAAACCTTCTGTTGGCCCAGGACGGGAACCATTCCCAAAGACAATTCATCAGACATGGAAGGGACTGGACAATGGGTTGGAGAGAGGTGCTGATGAAGAGTGAGCTACTTGTATCAGGTGGACACTTGAGGCTGTGTTGGCATCTCCTGTCTGGAGGGGAGATGAGAGGGTAGAGAGGGTTAGAAACTGGCAAAACGGTCACGAAAGGAGAGACTGGAAGGAGGGAGCGGGCTGACTCATTAGGGGGAAGAGTAAATGGGAGTATGTAGTAAGGTGCATATAAGCTTGTATGTGATAGACTGACTTGATTTGTAAACTTTCACTTAAAGCACAATAAAAATTATTTTTTAAAAAGTCTACTTCATAAGTTTCTCTGAAGGTTAAATGAGCTCGTGAATGTAAAGACTTAGCGAAGTGCTTTTCATATAGTAAATGCTCAATTGCATTTACTAGCGTTTACAATAGGACTTTCTGTAATGCGGGGTATAGTCTGTATTTGTGCTGTTCAGTATGGTAGCCACTATCCACCTTTGGCTATAATGCGCTTGAAATGTGGCTAGACCTAGCTTCAGAGAGCTCCTCACAGAACTGGTTGATTCTACTCAGTAACTTCTTTTACGGGCAATAAAATTCAAGAGTGATATAGTATTTAGGGAAAGATTAATTTTTACTTCATAATTAATTTAAAAATGGAGAGTTTATTCTGTTCGTTTTTCTTCTGTCATTATTACTGTGTTGAGCACAGTAGGGGGCGACATTGCATCACTCCCAGGATCAACTGGCATGGCCTTATTCATTTGGCCAAAATTAAAAATGTTGCCCTATCTGCCTTATAAAATCATATGAATAATACACCATTGTCATGTGCTAATTCTGTGCCAAATTTGTTTTATATATTACTCATTTAGAGTTTAATAAAAAGTATTTGTCTGATAATTCATTTTGCCAATGAATGTCAATAAACCAGGGTGTGTTATTTTAAAAATTAATATTCATCTTCATCATCAGGATTTAATAAATTCTTTTCCTTTTTAGCTTTAGTGTAAAAATAAATATATTTAATTTCCTGTGTGCTGGTCATTCAGTGAATATTGATTCTGCCCATGATGGCCAAGAACTCTATGGATCTCTGCAGAGGTCCAGAAGGAAGAGCAGTTAACTGGGAGAGGCAGTAAAGGCAGGTGATAATCCAAGTAACTGTAAACATTCTTTTGGGATTAAAAATACTGCTTTAAAGCAATATATAGCCATACTTACACATTCTATGGCTATATATTGCCTTAAAGCGACATTTTTGGAAAGCTATGGAAACCCTGGTGGTGTAGTGGTTAAGTGCTATGGCTGCTAACCAAAAGGTCAGCAGTTCAAATCCACCAGGTGCTCCTTGGAAATTCTACGGAGCAGTTCTACTCTGTCCTGTAGGGTCGCTGTGAGTCGGAATTGACTCAATGGCAATGGGTTTGGTTTGGGTTTTGGACACATACTATGGAGTGGTAATTTTTATTTATCCTAAGATTTACCTTTCTGAGCTTTAAAGGATGCAGCCTAAGTTTCGTATTCAGAATACATTTACTCTTTATGCTCATCTTAGCCATATCCTTCTAAGAGCCTACCTTTTTCAGTTTTTCTCTTTCCAAAATAAAGATCCATTTGAAAAAATAATTGTCTTTATCCCTTGTCCAGTTTAGTTTCCCTCTTCTGAGTCATTTCCAAAATCACTATAATCTGACTTGAAGTGAAGCATTCCAAATAGCAGTGTAACATGGTTTTATACAAAAGTGGGATCATATTTACATTGTTGGTTTGCAATAACTTCCTGAGGAATCTGAGCACGAACCAGAACTTCAGGAAGCCAACTTCAAAAATTCCAAAATTCCTTTCTTGGGCATAATTAATACCTTGTAGTACAGCATATAATATATAGAGCTTAAGGGGTTTTTTTTTTGTACATGTGTTATCTTGTTCTTCGAAATCTGTCTATTCTTTTCTAGTCAACAGCAATTGACAATCCGAAAAACTTTTCAAAGATTTACATGGAGGACAAGAAACCACATTTGTTGCAGGTAGTCATCATTTCCCACAAGTATCTTTGTATTTTTAGCAAGATACTTTGCAAGACTCAGATTAAAAGTTGGGGCAAAATGTCCGTAAAAAGCCTTAAGTTTTGTTTATACCAAAAAGAAAGTTATATATAATATCGAATAATACCTCTCTGAAGTACCAGATGCTATGACTTAGTATTCTTTGCATTACTTGTGGCTGGCACGGTGGATGTGCTAACAACTGTTGATTGAATGAACAGTCTTGGTGTCCTGAACGTCTTTGGTTCCACCCACAGGCAGGGCCTCTGGTGCCCTATTGGAAGCCTCCTTGGCTACCCTCAACCTGATGAGGAACCTTCCAGGTGTTTCCCTCCTGCTTTCTCTTATGAACCTACTTGTTTTACTCAGTGTATAGCCTGTGCCTCATTTCCCAGTGTTTTTGCCTCTGCTGCACCCCTTCAGATTGCCACTTCATTTAGCAGCAAACACATTCAACAAACTTTCATACCAGTTCAGCTCTCCACCTGGCTTTTTCCAGCTCCGCCCTCAGGCCTGTGCTTCAGATCATCTTAAGTTCTGTTACTCGTTCATACAGCCCTGGCTCACCAAGCCCCCACTTCGTTTAGGAGGGAAATTTGAGGAAAATGTATGAAAAAGAGAATGAACAAGCATGCCTTAAACAATGAAGATTATTAACTATTTCAGTAGCTGAAGTAGTTGGATGACTAGAAATGAATAGAAAGGGACATTTATACATGTGGGCCCACTTTTAAAAAGGAATAAGAGAAGAAGAGGTTATAATTATCATGTGTTGTTGCTGTCACATGCCATCAAGTCAGTTCCAACTCATAGCGACCCTGTGTACAAGAGAATGAAGCACTGCCCAGTCCTGCGCCATCCTCACAATCATTGTTATGCTTGAGCCCATTGTTGCAGCCACTGTGTCAATCCATCTTGAGGGTCTGCCTCTCTTTTGTTGAACCTCTACTTTACAAAGTATGATGTCCTTCTCCAGGGACTGGTCCCCTGTCATAACATATCCAAAGTACCTGAGAAGAAGTCTTGCCATCCTCTTTTCTAAGAAGCATTCTGGCTGTACTTCCAAGACAGCTTTGTTCATCCTTCTGGCAGTCCACAGTATATTCAATATTCTTCGTCAACACCGTAATTCAAAGGCATCGATTCTTCTGCAGTCTTCCTTATTCTTTGTCCAGCTTTTCCATGCATCTGAGGCAATTGAAAATACTATGGCTTGGGTGAGGTGCACCTTAGTACTCAAAGTGACATATTTGCTTTTTAACGTTTAAGGAGGTCTCTGCAGCAGATATGCCCAATGCAATATATCATTTGATTTCTTGATTGCTGCTTCCATGGGTGTAGATCGTAGATCCAAGTAAAATGAAATCCTTGACAACTTCAATATTTTCCTCGTTTATCATGACGTTGCTTGTTGGTCCAGTTGTGAGGATTTTTGTTTTCTTTATTTTTAGGTGCAATCCATACTGAAAGCTGTAGTGTTTGATCTTCATCAGTAAGTGCTTCAAGTCCTCTTCACTTCCAGCAAGCAAGGTTGTGTCATCTGCATGTCACGGGTTGTTAAGGAGTCTTCCTCCAAACCTGATGCTACATTCTTCTTCATATAGTCCAGTTTCTCAGATTATTTGCTTAGTATACAGATTGAATAAGAATGGTGAAAGGATACAACCCTAACACACAGCTTTCCTGATTTTAAGCCATAGTATCCCCTTGCTCTGTTCAAATGACTGCCTCTTGGTCTATGTACAAATTCTACACGAGTACAATTAAGTGTTCTGGAATTCCCATATTCTGCAACATTATCCATAATTTTTTCTGATCCACACAGTCAAATGGCTTAGCATTGTCAGTGAAACACAGGTAAACATCCTTCTATTATTCTCTGCTTTCAGCCAAGATCCATCTGTTATCATCTGTGATATCCCTGGTTCCATATCCTCTCCTGAACCCGGCTTGAGTTTTTGGCAGTTTCCTGTCAATGTAGTGCTGCAACCACTTTTGAATGATCTTCAGCAAAACTTTGCTTGCATGTGACATTAATGATATTGTTCAATAATTTCCATATTCTGTTGGATCATCTTTCTTTGGAATGGGCACAAATATAGATCTCTTCCAGTCAGTTGGCCAGGTAGCTGTCTTCCAAATTTCTTGGCATAGATGAGTGAGCACCTCCAGCCCTACATCTGTTTGTTGAAACATCTCAATTAGTATTCTGTCGGTTCGTAGACTCTTGCTTTTCTCCAATGCCTTCAGTGCAGCTTGGACTTCTTCCTTCAGTAACATCGATTCTTGATCATATGCTACTTCCCGAAGTGGTTGAACATTGACCAATTCTTTTTAGTACAGTGACTCTGTATTACTTCCATCTTCTTTTGGTGCTTCCTGTGTCATTCAGTATTTTGCCCATAGAATTCTTCAAAATTACAACTTGGGTCTTGAAATTTTTCTTCACTTCCTTCAGCTTGAGAAATGCTGAGTGTGTTCTTCCCTTTTGGTTTTCTAACTCCAGGTCTTTGCGCATTTCATTACAATATTTTACTCTGACTTTTTGGCCACCCTTTGAAATCCCCTGTTCATCTTTTTTACTGCATCATTTCTTCCATTTGCTTTAGCTACTCTACATTTAAGGAAAAGTTTCAGAGTCTCTTCTGACATCCTTTCTGGTCTTTTCTTTTTTTCCTGTCTTTTTAATGACCTCTCACTATCTTCAGGTATGATGTCCTTGATGTCATCCTACAATTCGTCTGGTCTTCAGTCATTAGTGTCTGGTGAGCCAGATCTGTTATTGAGATGGTCTCCAAATTCAGGTGGGATATACTCAAGGTCGTATTTTGGCTCTTATGGACTTATTTTAATTTTCTTCAGCTTCACCTTGAACTTGTACACAAACAATTGATGGTCTGTTCCACAGTCAGCCCCTGGCCTTGTTCTTACTGATGATATTGAGCTTTTCTATCATCTCTTTCTTCAGATGCAGTCAATTTGATTTCTATGTGTTCCATCTGATGAGATCCATGCGTATAGTCCCCGTTTATGTTGTTGAAAAAAAGTATTTGCAATGATGAAGTAGTTGGTCTTCCCAAATTCTGCCATGTGATCTCTGGCATCATTTCTTTCACCACAGCCATATTTTCCAACTAACAAGCCTTCTTCCTTTCCAACTTTTGCATTCCAATCACCAGTAATCATCAACGCATTTTGATTGCATGTTTGATCAATTTCAGACTGCAGAAGATGATAAAAATCTTCAGTTTCTTCATCTTTTGCATTAGTGGTTGGTGCGTAAATTTGAATAATAGTAATAGTCGTATTCACTGTTCTTCCTTGTAGGCATATGGATATTCTCCTATCACTGACAGCGTTGTGCTTCAGGACAGATCTTGAAATGTTCTTTTTGAGAAAAGAACAGAATTACTATATGACCCAGCAATTCTGAGGAGCCCTGGTTGTGCAAGGAAACCCTGATGGCAGTGGTTAAGAGCTATGGCTGCTAACCAAAAGATTGGCAGTACAAATCCACCAGGCGCTCTTTGGAAACTCTATGGGGCAGTTCTACTCTGTCCTATTGGGTTGTGAGTCAGAATTGACTCAGCGGCAATGGGTTTGGTTTTTTTTGTTTGGTTGTACAATGGTTAAGTGCCCGGCTATTAACCAAAAGGTTGGTGGTTCAAATCTACCAGTGGCTCTGTAGGAGGAACGGCATTGCAATATGCTTCCATAAAGATTTACAGCCTAGGAAAACCTAAGTGGCAGTTCTACTCTGTCCTGTAGGGTTGCCATGAGTTAGAATTAACTTGACAGCACACAACAGCAGGAACAACCAGCAATTCTACTCCTAGGTTTATACCCAAAAGACTTAAAAGCAGGATTCAAACAAGTATGTGTACACAAATGTTCATTGGAGCATTATTCACAATAACCAAAAGGTAGAAACAGCCCACATGTTCATCAATGAATGAAAAATACAGAAATTGTTGTATATATGTACAATGGAATATTATTCAGCCATAAAAAGAAATCAAGTACAGGTAGTCCCTGACGTATGACATATTTGAGTTACGATGAACTGCACCTACTACCAACCCCCCTTTTTTTGTTTACATCTTATCATTAGTAATACGTACTACATAAAGCATTGCTGCACATAATGTGCTGGTGTTTTCCTTCTCAGATATAGTGTTTCCAACTCCCAAAAACAAAGATTGGATTTACAAAGACACTGATAATAAAAGTTAATATTAATGAAAATAATTTTAAAAAATGAATTTTTTTACTTACATCAGAACCAGCTTACAACAGAGTAGTCACCAGAATGGAACCCTGTCATAAGTCAGGGACTACCTGTACTGATGAATGCTATACCTTGAATGAACCTTAAAAACATGTTAAATGAAAGGAGGCAGACAGGAAAGGTCACACATTGTATAATTCCTTATATATAAAGTATCAAGGATAGGCAAATCCATAGAGACAAAAAGCAGATTAGTGGTTCCCAGGGGCTGAGGAGAGGGGGAAATGAGATGATTAAAAAGTTTTGAAACTTGATAAGGGAGTGGTTGTACAACATTGTGAATACACTAAATGCCAGTGAATTGTACACTTTAATTTGGTTAATTTTATGTTATTTGAATATCGTCTCTATAAAAGCAAAAAGAGCAAAAAAAATGGAAATTCTAGGACAAAAAATCAATATAGCAATATTTAAAACAAAAATTTCACTGGATTGGCTTAATAGCAGAATGGAGGTACAGAGGAAAGAGTCAGAGAACTTGAAGGTAGATCAATAAAAATTATTCAGTCTGAAGAACAGAGAAAGAGAACACTGAATATAAAAGAACAGAACACAGGGATCTGTGGAACAATGTCAAACAGTCTAGCATTTGTATATGCTAGTACAGAGAAAATGGGGCAGAAAAAATATATTTGAAGAAATAATGGTTTAACAATCCCCAAATACAGTGAAAGACATACATTTACAGATTCAAGAAGTTTAGAAATTTCAAGCAGGATAAACATAAAGAAAACCATGCCTGGACAACATCATTATCAAACTACCGAAAACCAAAACTAAAAAGTAACTCTTGAGAACAGCCAGGGAAAAGCCACACAATCCATACAAGGGAACAACTTTGAATGACCACTGACTTCTCATAGGAAACAATGCAGGGCAAAAGACAGAGGAATACAATCTTAAATGCTGAAAGAAAAAAAAACGTCAACCCAGAATTAAATATTCAACAAAAATTTCCTCCAGAAATGAACATGAAATAAACATATTTTTAGAAAAAGAAATACAAAAGAATTTTTAACAGGAGACCTCGCTATGGAAAATACTAAAAGAAGTTCTTCAGATCGGGGGGAGATGATACCATATGCTAACTCAGATCTACAGGGAGAAATGAAGAACATCGGTAATGGTAAATATTTGCGTAAATATAAAATACAATTTTTTCTCTTAATTTATGTAAAGTACATATGAATGTTTAAAACAAAAATTAGAATGACTATATATGTTACTTTGCCTATGTACTTTTACTGCATATTACAGCTCCTTGAAAGATGGGGATGGAGACAAATGTGCCTATACAGTTGCTGAGTTTCTTAATTTTTCAAACGGTACAATGTTAACTCTGTGAAAAATTAAGGTATATTGTAATTGCTAGAGTAGTTTCTGAAAATAATGCAATGAGACATAGCTAAAAAGCTAATAGTTATTTAAATAATCCTCAAACAAATTCAGGAAAAAGAGGAACAAAATCAGAGAAGAGAAACAATAATAATAATAATACAATGGTAAGCTTAAATTCAACCATATCAATAATTACATTGGATATTAATGAACTAAATACTCTAATTAAAAAGGAGAGATTGTCAGAATGAATGAAAATGCAAATCACTGCTCTATAGTGTATATAAGAAACATACTTTAAATACAAAGACAGATAATTTAAAAGTAAATAGAAGGAAATACCATGCAAACAATAAGCATAAGAAGGCTAGGATAGCTAAATATCAGAAAAAATAGACTTTAAGGCAAAGAGTATTAAAAGAAATAAAAGGGAAATTTTATAATAAAATTGTCACTTCATCAAAATGGCAAAAATCATAAAAATGTATGTACATAAAAAAGCCCGAAAATATATAAAGAAGAAGCTGACAGAATTAAAGAGAGAAATAGATGATTCTACAATCATAGTTAGAGATTTAAACATTCTTGTCTTAGGAATTGAAAGAAGAATTAAGTATAAACCAGTAAAAACAAAGATGATCTGAACAACATCATTTACCACCTTGACCTAACATCTATATAACACTACACCCAACAACAGCAGGATACACATTCTTTTCAAATTGTACATGTCGTATATTTACCAAGATACACTACATACTAAGCCATAAAACAAGTCTCAACTAATGTTATGAAATCATTAAAGTATGTTTTTTGAATATAATGGAAAATAATAAGATACCTAGAAAAACTGCAAATATTTGAAAAGTAAACCATGGTAAAACTATCAAGACACTAAAAAGATCAGTGGTTGCCAGGGAATTCCATATCCAGTGAAAGTATTCTTTAATAATGAAGGGGAAATAAAGACATCTTCAGATCAACAAAAACAGAATTTGTCACTTGTAATACTAGCAGATATTCTTTTTGTGTGTGTGTGCTTTAAGTAAAAGTTTACAATTCAAGTCAGTTTCTCATACAAAAACTCGTACACATTGTTATGTGACTCTAGTTGCTCTCACTACAATGTGACAACACACTCCTTCTCACCACACTGTATTTCCCGTGTCCATTCAACAAGCTCCTGTCCCCCTCTGCCTTCTCATCTAGCCTCCATACAGGAGCTGTGCACATAGTCTTATATATCTGCTTGAGCTAAGAAGCACACTCCTTACCAATATCATTTTATGTCTTACACTCCAGTCAAATCTTTGTCTGAAGAGTTTGTTTCAGGAATGGTTTTAGTTTGGGGCTAACAGAGAGTCCAGGGGCCATGACCTCTGGGGTCCCTCCAGTCGCAGTCAGACCATTAAGTCTGGTCTTTTTAATAGAATTTGAGGTCTGCATCCCACTTTTCTCCTGCTCCACCAGGGATTCTCTGTTGTGTTCCCTGTCTGGGCAGTCATTGGTGGTAGCCAGGCACCATCTAGTTCTTCTGGTCTCAGGCTGATGGAATTTCTGGTTTATGTGGCCCTTTCTGCGTCTCTTGGGCTCATATTTTACTTCTGTCTTTGATATTCTTCATTCTCCTTTGCTCCAGGTAGGTTGAGACCAGTTGATGCATCTTAATGGCTGCTTTCTAGCTTTTAAAAAAAAAAGCTTTTAAGACCCCAGAAAATACTCACCAAAGTGGGCTGCAGACTGTTTTCTTAACATACTTTGTTATGCCAGTTGACCTAGATGTCCCCTGAAACCATGATCCCCAGACCCTCGCCCCTGCTACTCTTTTCCTTCAAGTGTTTGGTTGTTATTCAGGCAACAGCTTAGCTTTTGGTTTAGTCCAGTTGTGCTGACTTCCCCTGTGTTGTGTGTTGTCCTTCCCTTCACCTGAAAGAATTCTTTCTACATATAATTAGTGAATACCCATCTCCCTCCCTCCCCAGCCTCATAACCATCAAAGAATGTTTTCTTCTGTGTTTAAACCTTTTCTTGAGTCCTTATAATAGTGATCATATATAACATTTGTCATTTTGTGACTGACAGATTTCATTCAGCATAATGCCTTCCAGATTCCTCCAGGTTATGTTTCACGGGTTCATTATTGTTCTTTATCATTGTTTAGTATTCCATTGTGTGAATATGCCATAATTTGTTTATCCATTCATCCGTTGATGGGCACCTTGGCTGTTTCCACCTTTTTGTTATTGTAAACAGTGCTGCAGTGAACATGGGTGTGCATATATCTATTTGTGTGAGGGCTGTTATTTCTCTAGGGTATATTTCAAGAAGTAGAATTGCTGGATTGTATGGTAGTTCTATTTGTAGCTTTTTAAGGAAGCGCCAAATCAGTTTCCAAACTGTGTGTACCATTTTACATTCCCACCAGCAGTATATAAGTGGTCCAGTCTCTCCACAACCTCTGCAACATTTATTATTTTGTGTTTTTTGGATTAACGCCAGCCTTGTTGTGGCGAGGTGGTATCTCATTGTAGTGTTGATTTGCATTTCTCTAATAGCTAATGATCATGAGCATTTCCTCAGGTGTCTGTCAGCTGCCTGAATGTTTTCTTTGGTGCAGTGCCTGTTCATATCCTTTGCCTATTTTTCCTTAAATAATTTTTATTGAGCTTTAAGTGAAAGTTTACAAATCAAGTCAGTCTGTCACATATAAGCTTATATACACCTTACTCCATACTCCCACTTACTCTCCACCTAATGAGTCAGCCCACTCCCTCCTTCCAGTCTCTCCTTTCATGACCATTTTGTCAGTTTCTAACCCTTTCTACCCTCCCATCTCCCCTCCAGACAGGAGATGCCAACACAGTCTCAAGTGTCCACCTGATACAAGGAGCTTACTCTTCATCAGCATCTCTCTCCAAACCATTGTCCAGTGCCTTTCATGTCTGATGAGCTGTCTTTGGGAACGGTTCCCGTCCTGGGCCAACAGAAGGTTTGGGGACCATGACCACCGGGATTCTTCTAATCTCAGTCAAATCATTAAGTCTGGTCTTTTTATGAGAATTTGGGGTCTGCATGCCACTGTTCTTCTGCTCCCTCAGGGGTTCTCTGTTGTGCTCCCTGTCAGGGCAGTCATCGGTTATGGCCGGGCACCATCTAGTTCTTCTGGTCTCAGGATGATGTAAGTCTCTAGTTCATGTGGCCCTTTCTGTCTCTTGGGCTCATAGTTATCGTGTGACCTTGGTGTTCTTCATTCTCCTTTGATCCAGGTGGGTTGAGACCAATTGATGCATCTCAGATGGCCGCTTGTTAGCATTTAAGACCCCAGATGCCACACTTCAAAGTGGGATGCAGAATGTTTTCATAATAGAATTATTTTGCCAATTGACTTAGAAGTCCCCTTAAGCCATAGTCCCCAAACCCCCGCCCTTGCTCCACTGACCTTTGAAGCATTCAGTTTATCCCAGAAACTTCTTTGCTTTTGGTCCAGTCCAGTTGAGCTGACCTTCCATGTATTGAGTATTATCCTTCCCTTTTTTTTTTTCACCTAAAGTAGTTCTTATCTACTAATGAATCAGTAAATAACCCTCTCCCACCCTCCTTCCCTCTCCCCCTCATAACTACAAAAGTATGTGTTCTTCTCAGTTTATACTATTTCTCAAGATCTTATAATAGTGGTCTTATACAATATTTGTCCTTTTGCCTCTGACTAATTTCACTCAGCATAATGCCTTCCAGGTTCCTCCACGTTATGAAATGTTTCACACATTCGTCACTGTTCTTTATCGATGCGTAGTATTCCATTGTGTGAATATACCATAATTTATTTAACCATTCATCCGTTGATGGACACCTTGGTTGCTTCCAGCTTTTTGCTATTGTAAACAGGGCTGCAATAAACATGGGTGTGCATATATCTGTTCGTGTAAAGGCTCTTATTTCTCTAGGGTATATTCCGAGGAGTTGTATGGTTGTATATTCTGGGTTGTATGGTAGTTCTATTTCTAACAGTTTAAGAAAATGCCAGATAGATTTCCGAAGTGGTTGTACCATTTTACATTCCCACCAGCAGTATATAAGAGTTCCAACCTCTCCGCAGCCTCTCCAACATTTATTATTTTGTGTTTTTTGGATTAATGCCAACCTTGTTGGAGTGAGATGGAAGCTCATCGTAGTTTTAATTTGCATTTCTCTAATGACTAATGATAGAGAGCATTTTCTCATGTGTCTATTAGCTGCCCAAATATCTTCTTTGGTGAAGTGCGTGTTCATATCCTTTGCCCACTTTTTGATTGGGTTGTTTGTCTTTTTGTGGTTGAGTTTTAACAGAATCATATAGATTTTAGAGATCGGGCGCTGGTCGGAGGTGTCATAGCTGAAAATTTTTTCCCAATCTGTAGGTGGTCTTTTTACTCTTTTGATGAAGTCTTTAAATGAGCATAGGTGTTTGACTTTTAGGAGCTCCCAGTTATCTGGTTTCTCTTCATCATTTTTGGTAATGTTTTGTGTTCTGTTTATGCCTTGTATTAGGGCTCCTAACGTTGTCCCTATTTTTTCTTCCATGATCTTTATCATTTTAGTCTTTATGTTTAGGTCTTTGATCCACTTGGAGTTAGTTTTTGTGCATGGTGTGAGGTATGGGTCCTGTTTCATTTTTTTGCAAATGGATATCCAGTTATGCTGGCACCATTTGTTAAAAAGACTATCTTTTCCCCAGTTAACTGACACTGGGCCTTTGTCAAATATCAGCTGCTCATATGTGGATGGATTTATATCTGGGTTCTCAATTCTGTTCCATTGGTCTATGTGCCTGTTTTTGTACCAGTACCAGGCTGTTTTGACTATTGTGGTTGTATAATAGGTTCTAAAATCAGGTAGAGTGAGGCCTCCCACTTTCTTCTTCTTTTTCAGTAATGCTTTACTTATCTGGGGTTTCTTTCCCTCCCGTATGAAGTTGGTGATTTGTTTCTCCATCACATTAAAAAATGTCATTGGAATTTGGATCGGAAGTGCATTGTATGTATAGGTGGCTTTTGGTAGAATAGACATTTTTACTATGTTAAGTCTTCCTATCCATGAGCAAGGTATGTTTTTCCACTAATGTAGGTCCTTTTTAGTTTCTTGCACTAGTACTTTGTAGTTTTCTTTGTATAGGTCTTTTACATCTTTGGTAAGATTTATTCCTAAGTATTTTATCTTCTTGGGGGGCTACTGTGAATGGTATTGATTTGGTGATTTCCTCTTCGATGTTCTTTTTGTTGATGTAGAGAAATCCAAGTGATTTTTGTATGTTTATCTTATAACCTGAGACTCTGCCGAACTCTTCTATTAGTTTCAGTAGTTTTCTGGAGGATTCCTTGGGGTTTTCTGTGTATAAGATCATGTCATCTGCAAATAGACATAATTTTACTTCTTCCTTGCCAATCTGGATGCCCTTTATTTCTTTGTCTAGCCTAATTGCTCTGGCTAGTACCCTTTGCCAATTTTTTAATTGGGTTATTTGTCTTTTGTTGTTGAGGTTTTTGCAGTATCTTGAAGATTTTAGAGATTAGACGCTGATCAGATTTGTCATAACTAAAAATTTTTTCCCAATCTGTAGGTTGCCTTTTTACACTTTTGGTGAAGTCTTTGGATGAGCATAAGTGTTTGAATTTTAGGAGCTCCTATTTATCTTCTGGCGTTTATGCGTTGTTAGTTATGTTTCGTATACAGTGTATGCCATGTATTAGGGATCCTAGCACTGTCCCCATTTTTCCTTTCACGACCTTTATCATTTTAGATTTTATATTTAGGTCTTTGATCCATTTTGAGTTAGTTTTTGTGCATAGTGTGAGGTATGGTCTTGTTTCATTTTTTTGCAGATGGATATCTACTTATGACAACACAATTTTTTAAAGAGACTGTCTTTTCCTCATTTAATGGACTTTGGGCCTTTGTCAGCTGCCCATAGGCGAATGAATTCATGTCTGGATTCTCAATTCTGTTTCATTGGTCTCTGTATCTGTTGTTGTACCAGTACCAGGCTATTTAGACTACTATGGCAGTATAATAGGTTCTAAAATCAGGTACTGCCAGGTTTTCTTTAGGCAGATAGAAAATGATCTGAATTGGAGATGTGGGAAGACGTGAACCTCAATAAAATTATAGCATTTTTATAAATATGAGTATTTACTGCATAAACAATAATAACTTTCTTTTTTTTTAATATAAAGAAAAACAACAATAGTATATTAGTTAGGTTGTTATTATTGTTGTTAGGTGCCACCAAGTTAGTTCCGACTCGTTTCAAGCCTATGTACAACGGGATGAAATACTGCCCCGTCCTGCTCCATCCTCACAATCATTATGCTTGAGCCCATTGTTGCAGCCACTGTGTCACTCCATCTCTTTGAGGATATTCCTCTTTTGCACTGACCTTCTACATTACCAAGCACGATGTCCTTCTCCAGGGACTGATCCCTCCTGACAACATGTTCCAAAGTATGTGAGACGCACTCTTGCCATCCATGCTTCTAAGGAGCATTCTGGTGGTACGTCTTCTAAGACAGATTTGTTCATTCTTTTGGCAGTCCATGGTATATTCAATAATCTTTGCCAAGGCCACAATTCAAAGGCATCAATTCTTCTTTGGTCTTACTTAATTATTGTCCAGCTTTCGCATGCATAGATGCGATTGACACTACCATGGCTCGGGTCAGGCGCACCTTAGTCTTCAAGGCGACATCTCTACTTTTCAACACTTTAAAGAGGTCCTTTGTAGCAGATTTACCCAATGCAATGCGTCTTGGTTTCTTGACTGCTGCTTCCATGGGCATTGATTATGGATCCAAGCGAAATGAAATCCTTTGCAACTTCAATCTTTTCTCTGTTTATCATGATATGGCTTATTGGTCCAGTTGTGAGGATTTTTGTTGAGGTGTAATCCATACTGAAGGCTGTGATCTTTGATCTTCATCAGTAAGTGCTTCAAGTCTTCTTAACTTTCAGCAAGCAAGGTTGTGTCATCTGCATAATACAGGTTGTTAATGAGTCTTCTTCCAGTCCTGATACCCTGTCCTTCTTCATATAGTCCAGCTTCTCAGGTTATCTGCTCTGCATACAGATTGAATGAGTATGGTGAAAGGATACAACCCTGATACACACCTTTCCTGACTTTAAACCAATCAGTATCCCCTTGTTCTGTCTGAACAACTGCCTCTTGATCTATGTAAAGGTTCCTCATGAGCACAATTAAATGTTCTGGAATTCTCATTCTCCACAATGCTATCCATAATTTGTTATGAACACCTTTGCATAGTCAACCAAACACAGGTAAACATCCTTCTGGTATTCTCTGATTTCAGCTAGGATGCATCTGACGTCAGCAATGATAATCCTGGTTCCATGTCCCCTTCTGAATCTGGCCTTAATTTCTTGCAGTTCCCTGTCGATATACTGTTGCAGACACTTTTGAATGATATTCAGCAAAATTTTCTTGTGTGTGATATTAATGATGTTGTTCTATAATTTCCACATTTGGTTGGATCACCTTTCTTGAGAATAGGCAAAATATGGATCTCTTCCAGTCAGTTGGCCAGGTAGCTGCCTTCCAAATTTCCTGGTATAGACAAGTGAGCACTTCTAGCGCTGCATCCATTTGTGGGAACATCTTAACTTGATATTCCATCAATTCCTGGAGCATTGTTTTTCGCCAGTGCCTTCAGTGCAGCTTGGACTTCTTCCTTCGGTACCATCGGTTCCCAATCATATGTTACCTCTTGAAATTGTTGAATGTTGACTAATTCTTTTTGGTATAATGACTGTGTATCCCTTCCATCTTCTTTTGATGCTTCCTGCATTGTTTCATATTTTCCCCATAGAACCCTTCACTATTGCAACTCAAGGCTTTGAATTTTTCTTCAGTTTTTTCAGCTCGAAAAACTCCAAGTGCATTCTTCCCTTTTGGCTTTCTATTTCCAGCTCATTGCGTATGTCGTTACAATACTTTACTTTGTCTTCTCGAGTCGCCCTTTGAAATCTTCTGTTCAGTTCTTTTACTTCATCAATTCTTCCTTTTTCTTTAGCTGCTCGACATTCGAGAGCAAGTTTTAGAGTCTCCTCTGACGTCATCTTGGTCTTTTTTTTTCTTTCCTGTCTTTTCAATGACCTCTTTCTTTCTTTATGTATGATGTCCTTGATGTCATCCCACTATTCGTCTGGTCTTCAGTCATTAGTGTTCAACGCATCAAATCTATTCTTGAGATGGTCTGTAAATTCAGGTGGGATATACTCAAGGTAGTATTTTGGCTTTCATGGACTTGCTCTGATTTTCTTCAGTTTGAGCTTGAACTTGCATATGAGTAATTGATGGTCTGTTCCACAGTCGGCCCCTGGCCTTGTTCTGACTGGTGATATTGAGCTTTTTCATTGTCTGTTTGCACAGATGTAGTCGATTTGATTCCTGTGTATTCCATCTGGTGAGGTCCACATGTATAGTCGCCATTTTTGTTGGTGAAAAAAGTATTTGCAATGAAGTCGTTGGTCCTGCAAAACTCTATCATTTGATCTCCAGCATTGTTTCTGTTACCAAGGCCATATCTTCCAACTACCAATCTTCTTCTTTGTTTCCAACTTTTGCATTCCAATCAGCAGTAATTATCAATGCATCTCAATTGCAGGTTTGATCAATTTCAGAGTGCAGAAGGTGATAAAAATCTTCAATTTCTTCATCTTCGGCCTTAGTGGTTGGTGCGTAAATTTGAATTACAGTCATTTTAACTGGTCTTCCTTGTAGGTGAATGGATATTTCCCCATCACTGACAGCATTGTACTTCAAGATCTTTAAATGTTTTTTTTGACAACGAATGCAACATCATTCCTCTTCAAGCTGTCATTCCTAGCATAGTAGACTATATGATTGTCTCATTCAAAATTGCCAATACCAGTCCATTTCAGCTCAGTAATGCCTAGGATATCTATGTTTATAGATTCCATTTCATTTTTGACAATTTCCATTTTTCCTAGATTCATACTTCTTACATTCCAGGTTCTGATTATTAATGGATGTTTGCAACTGTTTCTTTTCATTTTGAGTTATGCCACATCAGCAAATGAAGGTCCTGAAAGCTTTACTCCATCCATGTCATTAAGGTCGACTCTACTTTGAGGAGACAGCTCTTCCCCAGTCATCTTTTGAGTGCCTTCCAACCTGGGGGGCTCATCTTCCAGCACTATATCAGACAGTGTTGTGCTGCTATTCATAAGGTTTTCACTGGCTAATGCTTTTCAGAAGTAGACTGCCGGGTCCTTCTTCTTAGTCTGTCTTTGTCTGGAAGCTCAGCTGAAACCTGTCCTCCATGGGTGACCCTGCTGGTATCTGAATACTGGTGGCACAGCTTCCAGCATCACAGCAATGCGCAAGCCCCCTCAGTAAGACAAACTGACAGACACACGGAGGATTCTTCAAGCTGGACTATATGAAGACTATATATTCTTCATACAGTTGTCGTATAGTCCAGCTTCTCCAATTATTTGCTCAGCATACAGATTGAATAGGTATTGTGAAAGGATACAATCCAGACATGCAACCTTTCCTTACTTAAAACACGCAGTATTCCCTTGTTCTGTCCAAACTACTGCCTCTTGATCTATGTACAAGTTTCTCCTGAGAACAACTAAGTGTTCTGGAATTCCCATTCTCCTCAATGTTATCCATAATTTGTTGTGACCCACACAGTTGATTGCCTTTGCATAGTCAATAAAACACAGGTACACATCTTTCTGGAATTCTCTTCTTTCATCCAGGATCCACTGACATCAGCAATGAGATCCCTGGTTCCGTGTCCTCTTCTGAATCCAGCTTGAATTTCTGGCAGTTCCCTATCGATATACTGCTGCAGCCACTTTTGAATGTTCTTCAGTGAAATTTTACTTGCATGTGATATTAATGATATTGCTTGATAATTTCCACATTTAGTTGGATCACCTTTCTTGGGAATAGGCAAAATATGATCTCTTCCAGTCAGTTGGCCAGGTAACTGTCTTCCATATTTCTTGGCCTAGACAAGTGAGCATTTCCAGCATCGCATCCGTTGTTGAAACATCTCAGGTGGTATTCCATCAATTCCTGGAACCTTGTTTTTCGCCAATGATGATATTAGTTAGGAGGGAGGAAAATATTATTAAAAATTTCTAAGATTGTAGAATTTTCTGGGAAGAGGGTTAAAAGTGCCAATAAACATTAGATTTTAATAAATCTAAAATGCATGTTATAATAATCATGGTAATCACTAAAAGCATAATAAAATACTAAATAATTCCCTACCTTGTAAAAGAAAGTGAGGAAAATCAAAACTATAAATGTCTTCCTGACTCCAAGCTGTTGGGGAAGCTTTACTTTTGAACACAGCTTTATTGATATTGAGAGAAAGAAACTGAAATGAAACACAGAACAGCTTGATAGTTCTTGGGTTAAGGATAGGGAAACTGAGTTCATCTAATATTTTAGAATCTATGTAAGCAGGAAGAATTTTAATGAAAAATATATATTTCAGAATATGTGAGCCCATTTTAGATAATCAAAATTTTGAATAACTGGCACTTATTTAGAGTTATAGCTTTATGACTATTTTAGCTCTCAATTATGATTTCTAAGAAGCTAATTATTTCCCAAAAGATTTGTTCAAAAATATTGTTTCATGCACTTTATACTTAACCAGAATTTAAATGGAATTAAACACAGGCAAAATAACTGACTGTCAGCTAACCAGTTATACAGCCAGCTGGTTTACACTGAATTAGTAATTTGCTCAAACAGTCTGCAATTTGTGTTAATTAAGGAAAGATTATCTTATGCTTACATTTATATAATGACATAAAAGTCTCATTCACTTTGCAAAATGTTATTATTATCTTAAGTTTCAGTTCTTTTCCACTATTAGCCTCTTAGAGTAATTCCATATAAGGTTGTCATTTTCATTACACTTTTGCTAGCACTGTAGTTGGGAGAATATTTAACTTGAATGAGGTTAAATAAGTATTAAAAACACACAGGATTCCCCTGGCTCCAACAAGTTGTGTGATTCTCTCCATAAAATGATATGTTAACAAAGATTAGAATACCACTGTGATATATTTGTTTTTAAAGTATAGACTTATATGCTTTATAAACTTTTATATCTTTTTAATATAATTTTATTTTTATGAAAATTAAAAGAAACCCACAGGAGCCAAAGTAAAACCTTGAGTGTATCCCACCTGAATTTAGAGACCATCTCAAGAACAGATTTGACACAGTGAACACTAATGACTAAAGACCAGACGACTTGTGGGAAGACATCAAAGACATCATATATGAAGAAAGCAAAAGATCATTAAAAAGACAAGAAAGAAAGAAAAGACCAAAATGGATGTGAGAAGAGACTACTAAAACTTGTTCTTGAACATATAGGAGGTAAAATGAATGGAAGGAATGATGAAGTAAAAGAGCTGAACAGAATATTTCAAAGGGTGGCTTGAAAAGACAAAGTAAAATATGAAATGTATAAAGACCTGGAGTTAGAAAACCAAAATGGAAGAACATGCTCGGCATTTATCAAGCTGCAAAAACTAAAGAAAAAATTAAAGCCTCGAATTGCAGTACTGAAGGATTCTATGCTCAAAATATTGAATGAAGCCGGAAGCATCCAAAGAAGAAGGAAAGAATGTACAGAGTCACTGTACCAAAAAGAATGGGTCGACCTTCAGATACTTCAGGAGGTAGTATATGATCAAGAATCGATAGTACTGAAGGAAGAAGTCCAAGCTGCGCTGAAGGCATTGGCAAAAAACAGGGTCCAAGAATTAATTGATGGAATACCAACTGAGAAGTTTCAACAAACAGATGCAACACTTGAAGCGCTCACTTGTCTATGCCAAGAAATTTGGAAGACAGCTACCTGGCCAACCAACTGGAAGAGATCCGTATTTGTGCCCATTGCAAAAAAAGGTGATCCAACAAGATGCAGAAATTATTGAACAATATTTAATATCACAGGCAAGTAAAATTTTGCTGAAAACAAAAACAAACAAAAAAATGGTTGCAGCAATACATCCACAAGGAACGGCCAGAATTTCAAGCTTGATTCAGAAGAGAATGTGGAACCAGGGATATCATTGCTGATATCATATGGATCTTGGCTAAAAGCAGAAAATACTAGAAAGATGTTTGCCTGTATTTTATTGACTATGCAAAGGCATTTGACTGGATCATAACAAGCTACGGATAACATTGCAAAGAATGGGAATTCCAGAACACTTAATTGTGCTCATTCGAAACCTGTACATAGACCAAGAGGCAGTTGTTCCAACAGAACAGGGAAATACTGTGTGGTTTAAAGTCAGGAAAAGTTGCGCATCAGGGTTGTATCCTTTCACCATACCTGTTCAATCTGTATGCTGAGCGAATAAACCAAGAAGCTGGACTGTATGGGGAATAATGGGGAATCAGGATTGGAGGAAGACTCATTAACAACCTGTGTTATGGAGATGACACAACCTTGCTTGCTGAAAATTAAGAAGACTTGAAGCACTTACTAATGACGATCAAACGCTACAGCCTTCAGTATGGATTACACCTCAACATAAAGAAAACAAAAATCCTTACGACTGGACCAACAAGCAACATCATGATAAACAGAGAAAAGATTGAAGTTGTCAAGAACTTCATTTTACTTGGATCCACGATCAATGCCCACTGGAAGCATCAATCAAGAAATCAAATAACATATTGCATTGGGTAAATCCGCTCCAAAAGACCTCTTTAAACTGTTAAAAACCAAAGATGTCACTTTGAGGAATAAGGTATGCCTGACCAAGCTATGGTATTTTCAGTTGCCTCATACACATGGGAACACTGGACAATGAATAAAGACCGCAGAAGAATTGATGCCTTCCAATTATGGTGTTAACAAAGAGTATTGAATATACCATGGACTGCCAGAAGAATGAACAAATCTGTCTCAGAAGAAGTACAGCCAGAATGCTCCTTAGAGTCAAGGATGGTGATACTTCATCTCAAGTAATTTGTAGATGTTATCAGGGGGGAACAGTCCCTGGAGAAAAATATCATGCTTGATAAAGTAGAGGGCCAGTGAAAAAGAGGAAGGCCCTCAAGGAGATGGATTGACACAGGGCTGCAACAATGGGCTCAGAGATAGCAACGATTATGAGGATTGCACAGGATTGGGCAGTGTTTCATTCTGTTGTACCTGGAGTCGGTAAGAGTTGGAACTGACTCAACACCACCTAACAACAACAACAACAACAGTTTTATTAAATCTTTTTTTTAATTTCTTTTAGTGAAAGTTTACAGTCTAAGTTAGTTTCTCATACAAAAATTTATACATGCATTGTTGTGTGACCCTAGTTGTTCTCCCTGTAATGTGACACCACACTCCTCCTTTCCATCCCCTATTTCCAATGTCCATTCAACCAGTTCTTGTCCCTTTTTGCCTTCTCATCTCACTTCCAGACAGGAGCTGCCCATTTAGTGTCATGTATCTACTTGAGCTGAGAAACACTGTCTTCACAAGTATCATTTTCTATCTTTATAGTCCAGTCTTGTCTTTGTCTGAAAAGTTGACTTCAGGAATGGTTTCAGCTCTGAGCTCACAGAGTCTGGGGACCATGTCTTTAGGGGTCCCTCTAGTCTCAGTCAGACCATTAAGTCTGGCCTTTTTACTAGAATTTGAGTTCTGTACCCCACTTTTCTCCTGCTTCATGAGGGACTCTATTGTGTTCCCTGTCAGGGCAGTCATTGGTGGTAGCTGGGCACCATCTAGTTCTTCTGGTCTCAAGCTGATGGAGTTTCTGGTTTATGTGGCCCTTTCCATCTCTTGGGCTCATAATTACTTTGTGTCTTTGGTGTTCTTCATTCTCCTTTGCTCCGGGTGTGTGGGACCAATTGATGCATCTTAGATAGTTGCTCACTAGCTTTTAAGACCCCAGGCGCCACCCACCAAAGTGGAATGTAGAATGTTTTCTTAATAAACTTTATTATGTCAGTTAACCTAGATGTCCCCAGAAGCCAAGGTCCCCAGACCCCTGCCCCAGGTACTCTGTCCCTTAAAGTGTTTGCTTTTATTCAGGAATCTTCTTAGCTTTTGGTTTAGTCCAGCTGTGCTGACTTCCCCTGTATTGTGTGTTGTCCTTCCCTTCACCAAAGATAATTCTTACCTGTTACCTAGTTAGTCAATAACTCCCTCCCCACCCTCATAACCTTCAAAGAATGTTTTCATCTGTGTTTAAACCATTTCTTGAGTTCTCATAATAGTGGTCTCATACAATATTTGTCCTTTTGCAACTGACTAATTTCACTCAGTATAATGCCCTCCAGATTCACCCATGTTATCAGATGTTTTGTAGGTTCATCGTTTTTCTTTAGCGTTGAATAGTATTTCATTGTGTGAATATAGCATAATTTGTTTATCCACTCATCCATTGATGGGCACCTTGGTTGTTTCCATTTTTTTGCTATTGGGAATAGTGCTGTAATGAACATGGGTGTACTTATATCTATTCCTTATTTCCATAGGGTATATTCCAAGGAGTGGGATATATGGTAGTTCTATTTCTAGCTTTTTAAGGAAGTGTCAAGTTGCAATAGTGAAGGATTCCATAGGGAAAATATTGAATGAAGATGGAAAGAAGATGGAAGGAATACACAGAGTCATTATACCAAAAAGAATTAGTCGATATTCAACCATTTCAAGAGGTGGCATATGATCAGGAACCGATGGTACTGAAGGAAGAAGTCCAAGCTGCTCTAAAAGCACTGGTGAAAAACAAGGCTCCAGGAATTGATGGAATAACAATTGAGATATTTCAACAAACAGATGCAGCGCTGGAGGTGCTCACTCTTCTGTGCCAAGAAATATGGAAGACAGCTTCCTGGTCAACTGATTGGAAGAGATCCATATTTATGCCTATTCCCAAGAAAGGTGATCCAAAAGAATGTGGAAATTATAGAACAATATCATACGCAAGTAAAATTCTGCTGAAGATCATTCAAAAACGTCTGCAGCAGTATATCGACGGGGAACTGTCGGAAATTCAGGCCGGTCTCAGAAGAGGACGTGGAACCAGGGATATCATTGCTGATGTCAGATGGATCCTGGCTGAAAGCAGGAAATACCAGAAGGATGTTTACCTGTGTTTTATTGACTATGCAAAGGCATTTGACTGTGTGGATCATAACAAACTATGGATAACACTGCGAAGAATGGGGATTCCAGAACACTTAATTGTCTCATGAGGAACCTTTGCATAGATCAAGAGGCAGTCGTTCAGACAGAACAAGGGATACTGATTGGTTTAAAGTCAGGAAAGGTGTGTATCAGGGTTGTATTCTTTCACCATACCTATTTAATCTGTATGCTGAGCAAATAATACAAGAAGCTGGACTATATGAAGAAGAACGGGGGATCAAGATTGGAGGAAGACTCATTAACAACCTGCATTATGCACATGACACAACCTTGCTTGCTGAAAGTGAAGAGGACTTGAAGCACTTACTAATGAAGATCAAAGACCACAGCCTTCACTATGGATTACACCTCAACATAAAGAAAACAAAAATCCTCACAGCTGGACCAATGAGCAACATCATGATAAACAGAGAAAAGATTGAAGTTGTCAAGGATTTCATTTTACTTGGATCCACAATCAACAGCCATGGAAGCAGCAGTGAAGAAATCAAAAGATGCATTGCATTGGGCAAACCTGCTGCAAAGGACCTCTCCAAAGTGTTGAAGAGCAAAGATGTCACCCTGAAGACTAAGGTGCGCCTGACCCAAGCCATGGTATTTTCAATCACATCATATGCATGTGAAAGCTGGACAATGAATAAGGAAGACCGAAGAAGAGCTGACGCCTTTGAATTGTGGTGATGGCGAAGAATATTAAATATACCATGGACTGCCAAAAGCACGAACAAATTTGTCTTAGAAGAAGTACAACCAGAATGCTCCTTAGAAGCAAGGATGGCGAGACTGCATCTTAAATACTTTGGACATGTTGTCAGGAGGGATCAGTCCCTGGAGAAGGACATCATGCTTGGCAGAGTACAGGGTCAGCGGAAAAGAGGAAGACCCTTAACGAGGTGGATTGACACAGTGGCTGCAACAATAAGCTCAAGCATAACAACGATTGTAAGGATGGCACAGGACTGGGCAGTGTTTTGTTCTGTTGTGCATAGGGTCTCTATGAGTCGGAACCGACTCAACGACACCTAACAACAACAACAACAAGGAAGTGTCAAATCAATTTCCAAAGTGGTTGTACCATTTTACATTCCCACCAGCAGGGTATAAGTGTTTCAGTATGTCCACAACCTCTCCAACATTTATTACTTTGTGTTTTTTTGATTAATGCTAGCCTTGTTGGGGTGAGATGGTACCTCATTGTAGTTTTGATTTGCACTTCTCTAATAGCTAATGATCCTGAGCATTTCCTCATGTATGTGTTAGCCGCCTGAATGTTTTCTTTGGTGAAGTACCTGTTCATATCCTTTGCCCATTTTTTAATTGCGTTGTCTTTCTGTTGTTGAGGTTTTGTGGTATCTTGTGGATTTCAGGGATTGATCGGATTTGTCATAGCCAAAAATTTTTTCACAGCATGTAGGTTGTCTTTTTACTCTTTTGAAGAAGTCTTTTCATAAGTATCAGCATTTGATTTTTAGGAGCTCCCAGTTGTCTTGTTTCTCTTCTGGTGTTTGTGCATTGCTAGTAATGTTTTATATTCTGTTTATGTCATGTATTAGGGCTCCTAGCATTTTCCCTATTTTTTCTTCCATGATCTTTATCATTTTGGATTTTAGATTTAGGTCTTTGATCCATTTTCAGTTTGTTTTCGTGCACGATGTGAGTTATGGATCTTGTTTCATTTTTTTTGCAGATGGATATCCAGTTATGCCAACACCATTTGTTAAAGAGACTGTCTTTTCCTCATTTAATGGAGTTTCAGCCTTTGTCAAATATCAGCTGCTCATAGGTGGATGAATTTACATGTGGATTCTCAGTTCTGTTCCATTGGTCTATGTGCCTGATGTTGTACCAGTACCAGGCTGTTTTTGCTACCGTGGTGGTATAATAGATTCTAAAATCAGGTAGAGTGAGGCCTCCAACTTTGTTCTTGTTCTTTAGTAACGCTCTACTTATCCGGGGCCTCTTCCCTTTCCATATGAAGTTGGTGATTTGTTTCTCCATCTCATTAAAAAAATGCCATTGGAATTTGGATCAGGATTGCCTTGTATCTGTAGATCACTTTGGGTAGAATAGACATTTTCACAATGTTGAGTCTTCCTATTCATGAGCAAGGTATGTCTTCCCACATATATAGATCTCTTTTGGTTTCTTGCAGTAGTGTCTTGTAGTTTTCTTCATATAGGTTTTTACTCCTCTGGTTAGATTTATTCCTAAGTATTTTATCTTCTTGGGTGCTATTATAAATAGTATTGATTTGGTGATTTCCCCTTTGAAGTTCTCTTTGTTGGTGTAGAGGAATCTAACTGATTTTTATACATTTATCTTGTATTGTGATATTTTGCTGAACTCTTCTATTAGTTCCAGTAGTATTCTTGTGGATTTATTGGGGTTTTCTGTGTATAAGATCATATTATCTGCAAATAGGGGTACTTTTACTTCTTCCTTACCGATTTTAAAAAAAAAAGATTTGGATGCCCTTTATTCCCTCTTAATAGAGTCCCACGTAATTCTTGGGGCTTCTTTATTTTTTTTAATTCTTTTATCTGATTTTTCCTCAAATAAATTGGTGTCAACTGCTTTGTTTTCAGAATCACTAATTCTGACTTCCATTTCCTCAATTCTGGTCCTCTGACTTTCTATTCAGTTATCTAATTCTGAACTTTTATTGTTAATCTTCTGGATGTCTGTTTGCTGTCTCTTTATGGAGTCTTGCAGCCTGTTAAATTTGTCATTGTGCTCTTCTATAAACTTCTTAAGTTCCTCTATTGCTTTGTCTATGTGCTCCTTGGCTTGTTCTGCATTTTGCCTGATCTCGTTCCTGATCTCTTGAAGAGTTCTGTTTATTAATCTTTTGTATTCTACCTCCAGTAATTCCAAGAAGTTATTTTCCTCTGGAAGATTTCTTCAATCTTTGTTTTGGTAGTTTGTTGAAGCCATCATGGTCTGCCTTTTTATGTGATTAGATATTGACTGTTGTCTCCAAGCTATCTATCAGTTACTGTATTTATTTATTTTATGTTTGTTTACTGTGTCCTAGCTTCTTGTTTTGTTTTGATATGCCTAAATAGGCTGCTCGTGTGAGCTAGTTTGATTACTGGCACTTTTGAAGCTCTGACATCCTGTTACCAGATGGTTAGATTTGTTGCTACGTATATGAGCCCAGGAGTCTGGATTCGGTTCAGGTGTCCAGATAGTCAGTCACCAAGTGTGCAGTAAAGGCTCTCACCTACAGTCCTAGATAAGCAGGGGTGATTGGAGTAGGCACAGGTATCTGGCTGCAGTAGGGGATCACGTGCTGAGCAATGCAGGGGGCTGACAGCTGCCCCTGAGTGGGAAGAAAATGTGTCACTGTTTTCTTGCGTGCATATGTGGGTAGGTTTTGCAGCCAAACTATGGGCATCCAGTGCTGTTGGCTATATGAACTGAAATTCACCGCTTATTCTTGGACCCCTTTCTCAAGTAGCTTGGTGGAGTGGGTGGGGCTACCAGTCCTCAGGCCCCTGATGTGGGTAGGTTAAGGACCCTGTTTAATGGGCAGAGTGGTGTCAAACGTCAGGAACCTTGCATTCCACCATATAGCTTATACACTGAAGTTAGGCTTCAGGTATATACCCTATTGTACTGTGCTAACGAAGGCCTACACTGTTGAAATGGGCCCACATAGGTCTATGCAGGGGTCAGAGGCATTCAAAGTCTGTGGACCCCTTATGCCTGTCCCTAGGCAAAGGAGCTGTGTCTGCCCTGAGTTCCCAGCTCATGGGAGCCAGGAGATTATTTTTTTCCTGTTTGTTTATTTGTTCACTCTCACAGGCTGGGAGAATGGCTCAGCATACCTGATGGATCCTCCTTTCAGCCCAGGGGAAGAGTTAGTCATTGAAGCCAGTCTGGGACTGGTGCAGAGCAGAGAGGGAGCGGGTGAATGGAAGAGAGGTTCTTCCCAAGCTGGGTGTTTTTTGATCCATGCAGTAGGTTATCTTTTGCCAGTTGAGGGCCGCTTCTTGCTGGTTCTGGGTGATTGAGCAGACTCTCCACCACTCAGTCTCTCCCAATGTGGAAAACATATCCTGAATGTCACTGCTTGCCTCACCACGCACAGCAGCGGATCCAGCTTGCAGGGTGCCGGTTCCCACCAGGTCAGGTCTGGCAACTCCTCCCTGCTTCTGAACCCTTTCTCCCTTCCCCTGCCACTCAGTCCGATTCCTCAACTTTGCCTTTGAAGTTCAGGGCTCCTAGATTGTCATATATAATCGATTCACTTGTTTTTTCGGGTCTTTGCTGTAAAAGAGACCACCAGAAGTGTCTGACTACTCCACCATCTTGGCCTCGCCTTTTATCAAAACTTTTAAATAAGTATTTAGTAGTAAAAATGTTGCTGTTTTATTACATAATGCATAATAACAGTGTACTATTTCAATACAACTACATAACAGTAAAATATGTTTTATTATTTTTCCCTATAATACAGATAGTAAATATTGGCTTTGCTGTATGCATTTGTTCTGAATCTCTGTCTAGCCAATTACTTTTATATGCATAGTTTAAGGCCCCAACCACTGTTCAGGATATCTAGGGGAAATAAGACATTGTATCGGTTGTCTACACTTCCTGCATTCACCAAATAATTGTCAACTCTCTAAATAACTAAAGACCTAAATTTAATTGCATCTTGGCCACTGACTTACTTTGTCAACTCAATTTACTTTTTCTAGGCATTCTCTTTGTAACTTGTCCTTGTCTTAATGTATAATAGAGTAATTTGATCTCTTGTTAGAAACGAGTTTCCACAAATGTATTTTTATTATCCTTTATTGGAACACTCATATCTAATGTTTTTGGCTAAAAGAAAACCCAAGTGCTTCCCTGAGCTTATTAAGGACCCCACCACTAATCTGGGCGTAAACACAAAGCGTGAATAGAGCCCAGCAGCCTAAGTATAGCGAATCTGGGGTGTCTGTTCATCGTTTCCTCTAAGAGGCTGCTTTCTCAGTGTTCACCACTAGCATTTGTTTCTGCTGTCATGGCATCTTTCCACCCAACATTTTGTTGTTTATTGTGAGTCAGAAAAGCATCTGCAAGAGAGAATTTACAGCTTATCCCATGAGAGACTTTAGGCCCAGCTGAACTACCAAGGAAATTCAGAAATGAACAAAGTCTAGACATGAGTAGTTGCTAAAAGACATCAGTGTGTTCTGTTATACCCAAAGACTCAGGTGACTGCAGCCTGAGCAATGAAGGAGTCTGGTCCTGTACAAGCCACTGAACTTGCAGAAATAGGAGATTATAAATGAAACATTAAAAAATAGAACAATTCAAGTAATACCATTAAATTATGAGTATACTTAATCACTAAAATATAAACTTTACAGTCACTGTTTTTTAACCAGTAAAAGAATGTTTAATAATAAAAAATGTTAAATTTTTCTTAGTGAAAAAGAGAATCAGATCAATAAAGAAGGTCACTGAGATAGCACTAAAGATGATAGAAATAAAGAAAAAAAAAAAAAACCATAAACATTAGGCTTAGAAAAAGTCAGATCTGTACCCTATGAGAGTAGTGTTGTTGCATGCCTGTCTTAGTCATCTAGCGCTGCTATATATAACACAAATACCACAAGTGGATGGCTTTAACAAAGAGAAATTTATTTCCTCACAGTAAAAAAAAAAAAAAATTTTTATTTCCTCACAGTAAAGTAGGCTAAAAGTCCAAATTCAGGGTATCAGCTCCAGGGCAAGGCTTTCTCTGTCTGTCAGCCTTCTTATCAATCTTTTCCTGGACTAGGAGCTTCTTTGTGCAGGAACCCTGGGCCCAAAGGAAGCGCTCTGCTCCTGGCACTGCTTTCTTGGTAGTATGAGGTCCCCAACTCTGCTTGTTTCTTTTTTTTTTTTTTATGTCTCAAGAAATTGCCTCAAGACACAATGCAATCTTTTAGATTGAGTCCTGCCTCACTAACACTACTGCCGCCCATCCTGTCATTAACATCATAGAGACAAGATTTACAACATATAGGAAAATCACACAGTACTGAGAATCATGGCCTAGCCAAACTGATATACCCATTTTTGGGGAGACATAATTCAATCCGTGACAATGCCATTGAATTGATTTTGACTCATAGCAACCCTATGAGGGCATATGACATGAAAGAAAAAGAATTTTGAAACTAGGGACCTTCACTTTGATTTTGATGTTAAAGTTAGAAAGTGCCAGGATAAGTAATTGTTAAACCAAAAACCAAACCCGCTGCCGTCGAGTCAATTCTGACTCATAGTGACCCTAGTATTATATGTACAATTAAATGACCAGGCCTGGAAAAGTATTCTAATAGTGAGAATAGATAGGATGAAATGTTTTGGGAAATAGAAAATATTCAGTTGAAAGTATCTAAAAGAGAAGAAAGGACAAAAAAAATTATGTGTGTCAGTATGCTGACGAGAAATATATCTTGGTGATTTTGCAGTATTTTTTGCTGCTGTGGTTTACAAGATGTCTTGAACAATGATCACATCCTAGAATTTTATCATCTATGTCTGTTTACGGAAGTTGGAGTTTGCCAAGTAAGCATACAGGGTCTGTTTGAAGCATACTAACAAAGATGTCATGATTCCTCAAAATTAAAATTCTTGCAAGATTAAGCCATAGCCAGGGAACACTTCTGTCTGTTAGAAACAAAGATGACAAGCTCACCTGCTGGGATTACTATCCTCATTATCAGAGAACCATTGTTTCTTTCTGCTTCTGGGCATCATATAGGCTAACCCCCTCGACTTCAAATAACCTCCCACTAATACTGGAGCATTCTCTGGCTCGTGCCCACCTTCTCCTAAACGAAAAACGCTTAGCTGTAATCCAGTTCTTAGTATTACAGTCATTGGAGTGTTTCTATCAGTACTGAACTTTAACACACACACACACACACACACACACACATATCCTAACACAGGCAATTTACAAGCTTGGTTCGCATTTTTTTAGCGTTTAAAAAAAGTAGAAATCCTCTACTATTCTTTTTAGTAATAACTTCAGTCTTTTGCCATTGAACTAACTTGTAGGGAAAACCTCTTTATGGTAGATTTTTAAAAATTCAAATTCTAGAGTAGTTTCTTTGAAAGGAATAGAAAAGAACTCACCTTCAAGCAAATTGTTATTACAAAATGAGAAATTGTAAGCACCACTGATAGTCAAATTTCCTCTGAAATAGAACTTTATCCTAAGATTCTATCAAATATCAAGTAAATTTAATACATTTATATGAGGTCTACACGAGAAAACCCCTTTTTTTTTTTTTACATATGTTTATTTTCTTTGGCTTTGAATTAGGACCTACCTCCATCTTTTTCCTTTCAAACTAAATAACCTCCCTTATGAAAAGGGTTACAGTTGTAGAAATTTGTAACCTGGGACTAGAATCTCATCCACCCATTGGGATATTTGCATTTTATACTTTTGATAATTTATTTACCACCCACATTGTTTGTCCTCATCTGAGTACAGCTGTGTTCACACCACACCCAAATATGGCCTGAGTCCTGATCCACAAGAGTAAACTAACTTCATTGTGGCTACTGAGTGGCCAATTTCTTCCTTCTCCACCAGGCTCCACCCTTCCCAGGGATCTTGGGTCAAAATAGAAGCAGTGAAAAGTCCCACAGAGAGAGCAGGAAGCCAGAAGCTCAGATTCTAGTCTACTGATGAGACTAGCTGGGTATGGAAGATATAGAATATAATTAAGGCCGGTTGCATCCCTGGGTCCTCAGCTTTCTCAGCTGCAAAATAATGAGGCTAGACTATTTGTCATCTAAATTCTATTATTTTAATGCTGTTTTCTAGTTCCACTGTTTCTAGAAGGCAGGGGTGGGGCCTGGGGAGGGTAACTACAAACATCTGAAAGATGTCTTTCTGAAAAGACGTAGCAAGGAAACTCTAGTCTTACTATTAATTCATTACCCAACAAAAATATCTTAAACACCTACTATGGTCCAGGCACTGTGCTAGCTAGCCATTAAGTCCTAATTAAATCTACTTACTTTTGCTCATTTTAGAACTGTTTTTAATATATAGTCAAATATGGTAAAATATACAGTATAGGGCCAGGACTCTCTTTTTTTCATTGTGCTTTAAGTGAAAGTATACTAATCAAGTCAGTCTCTCACACAAAAACTTATATACACCTTGCTACATACTCCTAATTGCTCTCCCACTAATGACACAGCCCGCTCCCTCCTTCCAGTCTCTCTTTTCATGTCCATTTCACCAGCTTCTAACCCCCTGTACCCTCTCCTCTCCCCTCCAGGCAGGAGATGTCAACATAGTCTAGGGCCAGGACTCATGAATACTTTTGGAAGCAGTTAGATATCTTTCTGAACTAGATTCAGTCAAAGCAACTACATTGCCGTCTAATCTCTGACTTCTTTAGTTCCTTTGTTTCTGGTTTTACTACTCAATAAATTGAGAAAGTATATAAAATATCTCCTAATCCTTGCTGTGTTCCTGTAAACATGTAAGTATAAAACAAGAATCAAATGCCTTTATAGTCAATGCCTCATACAGTCATATAAACAAAGAGCCATTAGCATCAGAGAGAAAATGTTTCCAATTGATCTGTTACTTACAAGGAGGGGGACTTGGATAAAAGTGCCAGGCTATTGCCATGTGGAGGAGCCCTGGTGGTATGGTAGTTAAGCACTTGGCTGCTAACCGAAAGGTCAGCAATTTGAACTCACCAGCCGCTCTACAGAGGAAAGATGTGACAGTCTGCTTCTGTTTACAGCCTTGAAAACCCTGTGGGGCGGTTCTACTCTGTCATACAGGGTCGCTATGAGTTGGAATCCACTCCATAGCAGTGGGTTTGGTTTGTTTTTGGTATTGTTATGTAGGTCAGTTAGGGCAGCTAAAGATTTCTTTTTTCTTCTTCTTCTTTAAATTGCAAATTATGAGAACCATTTCTTGACTGTATAATGATTTATCAAGAACTGGGTTTTTTAGTTTTATTTTTGGTTTTTTCTGTCAAGCAGGTAAATTGCAAAATTACTCAAACTGATGGTATAATTTTTAGATTCAGCTTAATAAATACTTCATGCCAACTCCTGATCCTCTGTTTCTAAGACATCTGTGGATTTGTTCCAGTTTCTCTGCTTAACAGTCTTTAATGATTGGTGTACTGCTTCCATCCTTGGATTCATTGACTTCCTGTGAATTTATAAGAGTGATAGTGGTTGGCAACACCAGTCCTTATGTTAAAACACACTCGCTCACTCACTCATTCACTTACTCACTCACTCACTCAGTGTTCTCTGTCTTATTTCCTTTATCAGCATAAAGATTTTGCCCTCCTAAAAAAAAATTTTTTTTTTTTATGGTCCACCCTGGTGGCGTAGTGGTTAAGTACTACAACTGTAATCAAAAGGTTGGCAGTTCAAATCCACCAGGTGCTCCTTGGAAATTCTTTGGGACAGTTCTTCTCTGTCCTTTAGGGTCACTATGAGTCGTAATCAACTCAACAGCAATGCGTTTGGTTTTTGTTTTTTTATGGTCCACCAGTGTAGAACTACTTATTTTGAATAACAACTTATCTCAAAATAAGTTCTAGCTTGGACTAGATACAGGCTTAAAAGTGATTTAAGTAAATTTTGTAAGCTAGCAAAGAGATATTGCCTTTGTGAGTCACTAAAATCCACTTTTCTAAAATAATAGATGTCATTGTTTTTAGTGTGGTCCGTTCACTGTTTTGGGCAGTCTTGATTCTTTCAGGCCAATGTTAAATGTGCGCTTCCCAATACATATATACTAACTGCTTTAACATACTCAATATACACTCAGCGGCAGAAAAACAGTCATATTAGTTCTTTCAATGAGTTCAGGTCAGATTTTATGTCAGATAGAATGAAATTGAATGGTTATCTAGGTATTGAATTAAATCTGACTGCAGATACCACTGTAAGCTTATGGTAAATTACTGACATACACAGAACTATGCGATATTTGTGCTCATGAGAAGCCATGCATTTTAATTTTTTTTTTTTAAACAAAAGATAAGTGTTTCTTCTCAGCAGCAATACAGTCTATATCCATATTAGAGAAACACTTCCCTAACAGCTCCATAATCTGGTCTCTGCCTACAGTGGGAATAGTGCTCAAATTATTATTTCTTTAACTTTATTGTGCTTTTAGGTGAAAGTTTACTACACAAATTAGTTTCTCATTCAAAAATGTATACACAAATTGTCTTATGATGTTGGTTGCAATCCGCATAATGTTCAGCACTCTCTCCCTTTCCCTTTACAGCTGGGTTCCCCGTGTCCATTCATCCAGGTTTTCTGTCCCTTCCTGCCTTCTTGCTTTTGCTTTTGGGCAGGTGTTGCCCATTTGGTCTCTTGTACTTGAAGGAACTAAGAAGCATGCTCCTTACGTGTGTTATTGTTTGTTTTATAAAAACCTGTCTAATCTTTGGCTGCAAACTCTGGTGGTGTAGTGGTTAAGTGCTACAGCTGCTAACCAAGAGGTCGGCAGTTCAAATCCGCCAGGCGCTCCTTGGAAACTCTGTTGGGCAGTTCTACTCTGTCCTATAAAAAGAAAAGTTCTCTTTTCTGTCCTATAGGGTCGCTATAAGTCAGAATCGACTCAATGGCAGTGGGGTTTTTTGGGGGGGTTTTAATCTTTGGCTGAAAGGTGGACTTTGGAAGTAGTTTCAGTTCTTAATTAGTAGGGTATCTAGGGGCTATAGTCTCAGGGGTTCCTCCAGTCCCTGTCAGACCAGTAAGTCTTGTTTTTTTTTGTAAAGTTGAAATTTGTTCTACACTTTTCTCCTGCTCTGTCTGGAACCCTCTATCGTGATCCCTATCACAATGGTTAATGGTGGTAGCTTGGAACCATCCAGTTGTTCTGGGCTCAGGCTGGTGGAGGCTGTGGTACTTGGTGGTCCATTAGTCCTTTAGACTGATATGTTCCTTATGTGTTTGGTTTTCTTCACTCTCCTTTGCTCCAAACGTGATGGGACTAAGAGAAGTATTTTAGATAGCCCCTCAAAAGCTTTTAAGACCCCAGACGCTACTCATCAAAGTAGGATGTAGAGCATTTTCTTTATGAGCTATATTATGCCAACTGACCTAGATGTCCCCCCAGACCATGGTCCCCAGCCTTCAGGCCCAGTAATTTGGTCCCTCAAGGTGTTTGGATGTGTCTAGGAAGCTTCTATGGCTTTGCCCTGGTCAAGTTGTGCTGACTTCCCATATAATGTGTGTTGTCTTTACTTTCACCAAAGTTAACACTTGTCTATTGTCTAGTTAGTGATTTCTCCTCCCCACCTGTCCCCTCCCTCTCAACCTAACCATCAAAGATTATTTTTTTCTGTGGGTGAATCTTTTCTTGGTTTTTATAGTAGTGGTCTTATACAATATTTGTCTTTTTGTGAATGAATTATTTTGCTCAGCATAATGTCCTCCAGACTCATCCATGTTGGGAGATATTTCAGAGCTTCAGCATTGTTCTTTATCATTGCATAATATTCCATTGTGTGTTTGTACCACGATTTGTTTATCCATTCATTTGTTGATAGGCACTTAAGTTGTTTCTATTTTTTGCTATTGTGAATAATGCTGCAATGAACATGAGTGTGCATATGTCTATTTGTGTGACAGCTCTTATTTCTCTAGGATATACAGACATACCTCATTTTATTGCACTTCACAATTGCGTTTTTTATAAATTGAAGGTTTGTGGCAACCCTGCCTCGAGCAAGTCTGTTGGCGCCATTTTTACAACAGCATGTGCTCACTTCATGTCTGTGGCACATTTGTTAATTCCTGTAATATTTCAAACTTCTTCTTTATTATTATATCTGTTGGGGTGATCTGTGATCAGTGATCTTTGATGTTACGGTTGTAATTGCTTTGGGGTGGCACAACTGCGCCCATGTAAGATGGTGAACTTTATTGATAAATGTTGTGTGTGTTCTGGCTGCTCCACTGAATGGCTAATTCTGGCCATTTCACGTTTCCCCATCTCTCTCCCTCACCTTGGGTCTCCCTATTCCCTGAGGTGCGACAATATTGAAATAAGGCCAATCGATAGCCTTACAATGGCCTCTAAGTATTCAAGTCAGAGGAAGATTCCCACATTTCTCACTTTAAATCAAAAGCTAGAGATGATTAAACTTAGTAAGGAAGACATGTTGAAAGCTAAGATAGACCGAAAGCTAGGGCTCTTGCGCCAAAAAGCTAGCCAAGCTGTGAATGCAAAGGAAAAGCCCTTGAAGGATATTAAAAATGCTACTCCAGTGAACACAAATGATAACAAAGCAAAACAGCCTTGTTGCTGATATGGAGAAAGTTTTAGTGGTCTAGATAGAAGATCAAACCCGCCACAACATTCCCTTGAGCCAAAGCTTAATGTAGAGCAAGGCCCTAACTCTCTTCAAGTCTATGAAGGCTGAGAGAGGTGAAGAAGCTTCAGAAGAAAAGTTTGGAGCTAGCAGAGTTTGGCTTATGAGGTTTAAGGAGAGAAGATGCCTCCATTATATAAAAATGCAAAGTGAATCAGCAAGTGTCAATGTAGAAGCTGCAGCAAGTTATCCAGAAGATCTAGCTAAGATAATTGATGAAAGTGGCTACACTAAACAACAGATTTTCAGTGTAGACACAACAGCCTTATATTGGAAGAATATACCATGTAGGACTTTCATAGCTAGAGAGAAGTCAATGCCTGGCTTCAAAGCTTCAAAGGACAAGCTGACTCTCTTGTTAAGGGCTAATGTAGCTGGTGACTTTAGGTTGAAACCAATGCTCACTTACCATTCTGAAAATCCTAGGGTCCTTAAGAATTACACCAAGTCTACTATGCCTGTGCTCTATAAATGGAACAACAAAGCCTGGATGACAGCACATCTGTTTACAACATGGTTTACTGAATATTTTAAGCTAACTGTTGAGACCTACTGCTCAGAAAAAAAGATTCCTTTTAAAATATTACTGCTCTGGGAGGGGGGACAGAAAACACAGAGAAAATAGTTGAAGAACTCCTGACACAAAACTTCCCTGACATCATGAAAGACGAAAGGATATCTGCTCATCGAACCCCATTTAAGATTGATCCAAAAAGAAAAACACCAAGACATATTATCATCAAACTTGCCAAAACCAAAGATAAACAGAAAATTTTAACAGCAGCCAGGGAGAAAAGAAAGGTTTCCTTCAAGGGAGAATCAAGAAGAATAAGTTCAGACTACTCAGCAGAAACCATGCAGGCAAGAAGGGAATGGGACGACACATACAGAGCACTGAAGGAGAAAAACTGCCAACCAAGGATCATATATCCAGCAAAACTCTCTCTGAAATATGAAGGAGAAATTAAGATATTTACAGATAAACACAAGTTTAGAGAATTTGCAAAAACCAAACCAAGGCTACAAGAAATGCTAAAGGAGATTATTCGGTCAGATGACCAATAATACCAGATACCAGCACAGTACAAGGTCACAAAACAGAACGTCCTGATATCAACTCAAACAGGGAAAGCACAAAAACAAACAAATTAAGACTAATTCTAAAAAATAAATAAATAAACAAAATAATACACATAACAGGGAATCATGGAAATCAATAGATAAAGATCACAATAATCAAAAAGAGGGACTAAATATAGGAGGCATTGAACTGCCAGATGGAGAGTGATACAAGGCGATACAGAATGATACAAGTTAGGTTTTTATTTAGAAAAATAGGGGTAAATAATAAGGTAACCACAAAAAGGAATACCAACTCCATAACTCAAGAAAAAAGTCAAGAAAACCGTAACGACTCAACTAACATAAAGTTAAACATTATGAAAATGAGGATCTCACAATCTACTAAGAAAAACGTCCCAGCACAAAAAAGTATGTGGAAAAATGAAATGGCCAACAACACACATGAAAAGGCATCAAAATGACGGCACTAAAAACTTATTTATCTATAATTACGCTGAATGTAAATGGACTAAATGCACCAATAAAGAGACAGAGAGTCACGGACTGGATAAAGAAACACGATCCATCTATATGCTGCCTACAAGAGACACACCTTAGACTTAGAGACACAAACAAACTAAAACTCAAAGGATCGAAAAAAATATATCAAGCAAACAATAAGCAAAAAAGAAGAGGAGTAGCAATATTAATTTCTGACAAAATAGACTTTAGACTTAAATCCACCACAAAGGATAAAAAAGGACACTATATAATGATAAAAGGGACAATTGATCAGGAAGACATAACCATATTAAATATTTATGCACCCAATGACAGGGCTGCAAGATACATAAATCAAATTTTAACAGAATTGAAAAGTGAGATAGACACCTCCACATTTATAGTAGGAGACTTCAATACACCACTTTCAGAAAAGGACAGGACATCCAGTAAGAAGCTCAATAGAGACACGGAAGACCTACTTACAACAATCAACCAACTTGACCTCATTGACTTATACAGAACTCTCCACCCAACTGCTGCAAAATATACTTTTTTTTCTAGTGCACATGGAACATTCTCTAGAATAGACCACATATTAGGTCATAAAACAAATCTTTGCAGAGTCCAAAACATTGAAATATTACAAAGCATCTTCTCAGACCACAAGGCAATGAAACTAGAAATCAATAACAGAAAAACTAGGGAAAAGAAATCAAATACTTGGAAAATGAACAATACCCTCCTGAAAAAAGACTGGGTTATAGAAGACATCAAGGAGGGAATAAGGAAATTCCTAGAAAGCAACGAGAATGAAAATACTTCCTATCAAATCCTCTGGGACACAGCAAAAGCAGTGTTCAGAGGCCAATTTATATCGATAAATGCACACATACAAAAAGAAGAAAGAGCCAAAATCAGAGAACTGTCCCGACAACTTGAACAAATAGAAAGTGAGCAACAAAAGAACCCATCAGGCACCAGAAGAAAACAAATAATAAAAATTAGAGCTGAGCTAAATGAATTAGAGAACAGAAAAACAATTGAAAGAATTAACAAAGCCAAAAGCTGGTTCTTTGAAAAAATTAACAAAATTGATAAACCATTGGCTAGACTGACTAAAGAAAAACAGGAAAGGGAACAAATAACCTGAATAAGAAACAAGAAGGACCACATCACAACAGAGCCAAATGAAATTAAAAGAATCATTTCAGATTACTACGAAAAATTGTACTCTAATAAATTTGAAAACCTAGATGAAATGGATAAATTCTTGGAAAAACACTACCTACCTAAACTAACACATTCAGAAGTAGAACAACTAAATAGACCCATAACAAAAAAAGAGATTGAAACGGTAATCAAAAAACTTCCAACAAAAAAAAGTCCTGGCCCAGACGGCTTCACTGCAGAGTTCTACCAAACCTTCAGAGAAGACTTAACACCACTACTACTGAAGGTATTTCAAAGCATAGAAAAAGACGGAATACTACCCAACTCATTCTATGAAGCTACCATCTCCCTGATGCCAAAACCAGGTAAAGACATTACAAAAAAAGAAAATTATAGACCTATATCCCTCATGAATATAGATGCAAAAATCCTCAACAAAATTCTAGCCAATAGAATCCAACAACACATCAAAAAAATAATCCACCATGATTAAGTGGGATTTATACCAGGTATGCAAGGCTGGTTTAATATCAGAAAAACCATTACTGTAATCCATCACATAAATAAAACAAAAGATAAAAACCACATGATCTTATCAATAGATGCAGAAAAGGCATTTGACAAAGTTCAACACCCATTTATGATAAAAACTCTTACCAAAATAGGAATTGAAGGAAAATTCCTCAACATAATAAAGGGCATCTATGCAAAGCCAACAGCCAATATCACTCTAAACGGAGAGAACCTGAAAGCATTTCCCTTGAGAACGGGAACCAGACAAGGATGCCCTTTATCACCGATCTTATTCAACATCGTACTTGAAGTCCTAGCCAGGGCAATTAGGCTAGACAAAGAAATAAAGGGTATCCGGATTGGCAAGGAGGAAGTAAAGCTATCACTATTTGCAGATGACATGATCATATACATGGAAAACCCTAAGGAATCCTCCAGAAAACTACTGAAACTAATAGAAGAGTTTGGCAGAGTCTCAGGTTATAAAATAAACATACAAAAATCACTTGGATTCCTCTACATCAACAAAAAGAACACCGAAGAGGAAATCACCAAATCAATACCATTCACAGTAGCCCCCAAGAAGATAAAATACTTAGGAATAAATCTTACCAAGGATGTAAAAGACCTATACAAAGAAAACTACAAAGCTCTACTACAAGAAATTCGAAAGGACATACTTAAGTGGAAAAACATACCCTGCTCATGGATAGGAAGACTTAACATAGTAAAAATGTCTATTCTACCAAAAGCCATCTATACATATAACGCACTTCCGATCCAAATTCCAATGTCATATTTTAAGGGGATAGAGAAACAAATCACCAATTTCATATGGAAGGGAAAGAACCCCCGGATAAGTAAAGCATTACTGAAAAAGAAGAAGAAAGTGGGAGGCCTCACTCTACCTGATTTCAGAACCTATTATACAGCTACAGTAGTCAAAACAGCCTGGTACTGGTATAACAACAGGCACATAAACCAATGGAACAGAATTGAGAACCCAGATATAAAACCATCCACGTATGTGCAGCTGATATTTGACAAAGGTCCAGTGTCAGTTAATTGGGGAAAAGATAGTCTTTTTAACAAATGGTGCTGGCATAACTGGATATCCATTTGCAAAAGAATGAAACAGGACCCATACCTCACACCATGCACAAAAACTAACTCCAAGTGGATCAAAGACCTAAACATAAAGACTAAAATGATAAAGATCATGGAAGAAAAAATAGGGACAACCCTAGGAGCCCTAATACAGGGCATAAACAGAATACAAAACATTACCAAAAATGATGAAGAGAAACCGGATAACTGGGAGCTCCTAAAAATCAAACACCTATGCTCTTCTAAAGACTTCATCAAAAGAGTAAAAAGACCACCTACAGACTGGGAAAGAATATTCAGCTATGACATCTCAGACCAACGCCTGATCTCTAAAATCTACATGATCCTGTCAAAACTCAACCACAAAAAGACAAACAACCCAATCAAGAAGTGGGCAAAGGATATGAACACACATTTCACTAAGGAAGATATTCAGGCAGCCAACATGAGAAAATGCTCCCGATCATTAGCCATTAGAGAAATGCAAATTAAAACTACAATGAGATTCCATCTCACACCAACTAGACTGGCATTAATCCAAAAAACACAAAATAATAAATGTTGGAGAGGCTGCGGAGTGATTGAAACTCTTATACACTGCTGGTGGGAATGTAAAATGGTACAACCACTTTGGAAATCCATCTGGCGTTATCTTAAACAGTTAGAAATCGAACTACCATACAACCCAGAAATCCCACTCCTCGGAATATACCCTAGAGATACAAGAGCCTTCACACAAACAGATATATGCACACCCATGTTTATTGCAGCTCTGTTTACAATAGCAAAAAGCTGGAAGCAACCAAGGTGTCCGTCAATGGATGAATGGGTAAATAAATTGTGGTATATTCACACAATGGAATACTACGCATCGATAAAGAAAAGTGACGAATCTCTGAAACATTTCATAACATGGAGGAATCTGGAAGGCATTATGCTGAGTGAAATGAGTCAGAGGCAAAAGGACAAATATTGTATAAGACCACTATTATAAGATCTTGAGAAATAGAAAAAACTGAGAAGAACACATACTTTTGTGGTTACAAAGGGGGGAGGGAGGGAGGGAGGGAGAGGGCTTTTTATTGCTCAATCAGTAGATAAGAACTGCTTTGGGTGAAGGGAAAGACAACACTCAATACAAGGAAGGTAAGCCCAATTGGACCGGACTAAAAGCAAAGAGGTTTCCGGGATAAAATGAATGCTTCAAAGGTCAGCGGAGCAGGGGCTGGGGTCGGGAGAACATGGTTTGAGGGGACTTCTAAGTCAATTGGCAAAATAATTCTATTATGAAAACATTCTGCATCCCACTTTGAAAGGTGGCATCTGGGGTCCTAAATGCTAACAAGCGGCCATCTAAGATACATCAGTTGGTCTCAACCCACCTGGAGCAAAGGAAAATGAAGAACACCAAGGTCACACAACAACTAAGAACCCAAGAGACAGAAAGGGCCACATGAACCAGTGACCTACATCATCCTGAGACCAGAAGAATTAGCTGGAGCCCGGCCGTAATCGATGACTGCCCTGTCAGGGACCACAACAGAGAACTCCTGAGGGAGCAGGAGATCAGTGGGATACAGACCCCAAATTCTCATAAAAAGACCATACTTAATGGTATGACTGCGACTAGAGGAATCCCGGTGGCAATGCCCCCCAGACCTTCTGCTGGCACAGGACAGGAACCATCCCCAAAGACAACTCATCAGACATGAAAGGGACTGGTCAGTGGGTGGGAGAGAGATGCTGATGAAGAGTGAGCTAATTAAATCAGGTGGACACTGGAGAGTGTGTGGGCAACTCTTGACTGGAGGGGGGATGGGAAGAGAGAGAGAGGGAAGATGGCAAAATTGGCACGAAACGAGAGACTGAAAGGGCTGACTCAATAGGGGGAGAGCAAGTGGGAGAAGGGAGTAAGATGTATGTAAACTTACATGTGACAGACTGATTGGAATTGTAAATGTTCACTTGAAGCTTAATAAAAGTTAATTAAAAAAAATATATATTACTGCTCATCGACAATGCACCTGGTCACATGAGAGCTTTGATGGAGATGCATAAGGAGATTAAAGTTGTTTTCATGTCTACTAACACAACATCCATTCTGCAGCCCATGGATCAAGAAGTAATTTCGACTTTCAAGTCTTACTATTTAAGGAATACATTTCATAATGCTATAGCTGCCATAGATAGTGATTCCTCAGGTGGATCTGGGCAAAGTAACTTGAAAACTTTCTGGAAAGGTTTCAGCATTCTAGATGCCCTTAAGAACATTCGCGATTCATGGAAGGAGGTCAAAACATCAACATTAACAAGAGTTTGGAAGAAGTTGATTTCCAACCCTCATGAATGGCTTTGAGCAGTTCAGTGAAGGAAGTAACTGCAGATGTGGTGGAAATAGCAAGAGAACTAGAATTAAAAATGGAGCCTGAAGATATGATTGAATTACTGCAATCTCATGATAAAACTTTAGTAAATGAGGAGTTGTTTCTTCTTAATGAGCAAAAAAGTAGTTTCTTGAGATGGAATCTACTCCTGGTGAAGATGCCGTGAACAATGTTAAAACGACAACAAAGAATTTAGAATATTATGTAAACTTAGTTGACAAAGCAGTGGCAAGTTTTGGGAGGATTGACTCCGATTTTGAAAGAAATTCTGCTGTGGGTAAGATGCAATCAAACAGCATCGTATGCTACAGAGAAATCTTTCATGAAAGGAAGAGTCAATCGATGCAGCTAAACTTCATTGCTGTATTATTTTAGGAAATTGCCGCAGTCACTCAACCTCTAGCAACCACCACCCTGATCAGTCAGCAGCCATCAACATCAAGGCAAGACCCTCCAGCAGCAAAAAGATTAACACTCACTGAAGGCTCAGATGATGGTTAGCATTTTTTAGCAATAAAATATTTTTTAATTAAGGTATGTACATCGGTTTTTTAGACATAATGCTATCACACACTTAATAGACTATCAAAAACCAAAGCTGTTGCTGTCAAGTCGACTCTGACTCATAGTGACCCTGTAGCACAGAGTAGAACTGCCCCACAGAGTTTCCAAGGAGCACCTGGTGGATTCAAACTGCCAGCCTTTTGGTTATCAGCCATAGCTCTTAACCATTATGCCACCAGGGTTTCTGGAATAGATTATGGTATAGTGTAAACATAACTTCTATATGCACTGGGAAACATAAAAATTGGTATGACTTCCTTTATTGTGGGGGTCTGGAAATGAACCTGTAATATCTCTGAGGTGTAATTGTCTTCCTAGGAGTGGGATTACAGGATCATATGGTATTTCTGTTTCTAGCTTTTTAAGGAGGTGCCTTATCATTTTCCATAGTGGTTGTATCATTTTACGTTCCCACCAGCAGTACATAAGAATTCCAATATCCTTGCAATCTCTCCAACATTTGTTATTTTCTGTTTTTTTGATTAGTGCCAGTAATGTCAGGGATGGTATCTCATTGTAGTTTTGATTTGCATTTCTATAATGGCTAGTGATCTGGAGCATTTCCTCATGTGTCTGTTTGCTACTAGAATGTCTTCTTCCGTGAAGTGTCTGTTCATATCCTTTGCCCATTTTTGACTGGATTATTTGTCTTTTTGTTACTGAGGTGTTGAAGTATTCTATAGATACTAGAGATACATCCCTTGTTGGATATGTCATAGTCAAAATTTTTTTCCCAGTTTATAGGTTCTCTTTTTACCCTTTTGGTGAAATCTTTTGATGAGCGTAAGGGTTTAAATGTTAGGAGCTCGCAGTTATCTAGTTTATCTTCTGGTGTTTGTGTGTTGTTAGTGATAATTTATATCGAATTTGTGCCATGTTTTAAGGCCCCTAGCATTGTCCCTGTTTTTACTTCCATGGTCTTTTTCATTTCAGTTTTTATACTTAGGTCTTTGATCCATTTTGAGTTAGTTTTTGTGTTTAGTGTGAAGTATGTGCCCTGTTTCATGTTTTTCCAGATGGACATCCAGTTTTGCTAGCACCGTTTGTTAAAAAGACTGTCTTTTCCCTGTTTAGTGGACTTTGGTCCTTTGTTAAAGATCAGCTGACGATAGGTGGATGGATATAAATCTAAGTTCCCAATTCTGTTCCATTGGTCTATGTGTCTGTCATTGTACCAGTACCAACTGTTTTGACTACTGTGACTATACAGCAGTAAATAACATTTTTTAATGTTCAATCGCCTTAAATATAATAAGGAACCTCAATAATTGAAGAAATATCATTCTAACACCTCTTAAAAAGCAGAGAATTCATCAGTTAAAGTAAATAATTTCTTGATTGATCTATTTTGCAAAATTAGATTTTCATACTGGGTTGGTTTCAAAAGCAAAGTATTAATACCTTAAGTCATAAAATTTCCTGTTTATATAGTTCTTTACTTTCCAAACATTTTTTATTATTTCACTCATACAGTGCAACTGTGTGATGAGTATAGCTGCCGTTATTAGCTACACATGGACAGTAGACATTGTAAGGTCTTGTTGCTGTGTGATTTGAAGAGCAGCAGAATCAACATCACCTGGGAGCTAGCTAGAAGTGCAGATCCTCAGGCCCTACCTCAGAGCTACTAAATCAGAATCTGCCATAAGAAATATCTGGGTAGTTTGCTAGAACTCAGATATTCTGCCAACCTGCAGTCCAGAATTCTCTCATCTGACTATCCTGAATTATAATGAGCAAGTAACATAAGTGTAAGTAGATACCCTAGATTATTCTTCCAAAAAGAATCAATCTGGCATTTCTATTGTGTCCATAATATAAGTAATCAACTACATTAGACAATAAAATATGTTGGAGCTAGGAAACAAGGCATGGCTGCAGACCAGGGCCTTCAAATGGTTTGGTCCAGTTCAAACTCCTGCTGAGAATTTGCATTTCTAACAAGATCCCAGGTGACGCTTAATGCTGCTGGAAAGGGACCAATTCTGAGAACCACTAGTAGAACAGTGGTTCTCATAATTTATTTTACATAAGAATCACCTGGGTATCTTGTTAAACTGTAGATCCTGATTCAGTATATCAAGGGTGGAAATGCAAATTCTCAGCAGGGGTTCAAACCAGAATGAACTGGTTTGAAGTCTTGCTGAAGACAGAGATGTTTAATGGGTTGTTGGAGGACCATTTGTTTTCTTTGTCAGATTTTCAACATTAATTTTATTAGCACTGAGGACTATTTAACTCACTTTACTTTCTTTAATGTACAAATACAGATAACTAATGGGAACACTAAACCAGAAGTAAACAATGAATAAGTTTACTAGGCAGATCTCTTTAGCATGCAAACATACTAATATTTTCCATGGACAGGTTAGTGCTTTTTGTAAAGATAATACTTTATTTCCTTAGTTTATCATTGCTATAAGTAAAATATTAATGAGGTCCACCTTTCTGAACAAAAATCATCTTCCCCTCTGACTTACCAAGGTGTTTTACGATAAATTTTTATCTTAAGAAAGTTTCTTTTAAAATGCAAACATATAAAACTAACTCAAAGTGGATCACAGACCTAAATATAAAACCTAAAACTATAAAGATCACGGAGGAAAAATTAGTGACAATGCAAGGGGCCCTAATATAATATAGATTACCAAACATAACTAAAAAAGTACACACCGAAGAAAAATGAACTAGATAAATGGGACCTCTTAAAAATTAAACACTTATGCTCAACAAAAGACTTCTCCAAAAGAGTAAAAGGAGAACCTACAGTTTGGGAAAAAAAATTTGGCTACGACATATCCACCAAGAGTCTAATCTCTAAAACTTATGGAAAACTTCACAAACCAAACCCAGTGCCGTTGAGTCGATTCCGCCTCGTAGTGACCCTATAGGACAGAGTAGAACTCCCCCACAGAGTTTCCAAGGAGCACCTGGCGAATCCGAACTGCCGACCCTTTGTTTAGTAGCCGTAGCACTTAACCACTACACCACCAGGGTTTCTGAAAACTTCAACACCTCGACAAAAAAGACACAATCCAATTAAAAAATGAGCAAAGAATAGGAACAGATACTTCATCAAAGAAGACGTTCAGGCTGCTAACAAATATATGAAGAAATACTCACTATCATTAGCAATTAGAGAGATGCAAACCAAAATTTCAGTGACATACCACCTCACTCCAACATTACTGGCACTAATCAAAAAACAGAAAATAACAAATGTTGGTGAGAATGTGGGGAGATTGAAACCCTTACACACTGCTGGTGGGAATGTAAAATGGTACAATTACTATGAAAAACAATATGGCACTTCCTCAAAAAGATAGAAATATATGTACCATATGATCCACCAATCCCACTCCTAGGTATATACCCTAAAGAAATAAGACCCAAGACATGAATAGGCATATGCACACCTGTGTTCATTGTAGTTTATTCACAATAGCAAAATGGTGGACGTGACCTAAGTGCCCATCAACAGATGAATGGATTAACAAACCGTGGTATATACACACAGTGGAATTCTACTCAATGATAAAGGGTAATGGCAAGTCTTCGAAAATGCAAATGTTGTATGAAACCTGCATTTATAAAGTAACAACAAAGGTTTACACACAGGAAAAAAAAAAAAAAGACTCTTTGATGGTTACTAGGGATGGGAGTGGGTACAGGGAAAATTACCAAAGAGATAGTAGACACGAGTTACTATTGGTGAAGGAAAAGGCAACATACAACTTGGGAGAAGTCAGCACAACATGACCATGGCAAGAGAGGACACTGAGAGGATCACAGGAATAAAGGACCACTATGGTCGCTATGGTCGCTATGAGCCGAATCTGCTCAACAGCAACGGGTTTGATTTGTACGGTATCTGTTATAGCATAGACAGTCCTGCAACAATAGAATCAACAAGCAATAATCTACCAACTGATACATAGATAGATATGCCAAGAGGTGAGGGAGGGGGTAAGGGAACATACCCCCACCGGCAGATACAGATTCAGAAGTGGAAATTTCTAAATAAATGACTGGAGGTGCTCCTTATATATTAATATAGAGAATAAAGCACACAAGTGACACAGTCAGGGAAACCTCTTAGACATAATTAAACACCTCATGGGATGAAGCTTTCAGGCTTGAGAGCAAAGAACCATAGACTCGAGCGACATCTACATCTATTGGCACGACGTAGTTTTAAATACTACTTTGGGGAGTAAAGTCTGGGGCCTTCAAAGCTTTCCAGCAGCCATCTAAGATACAACTATTAGTCTCTTCCAGTCTGGAGCAAAAGAGAGGGGAAAAAACCAAAGACCCATGAGAGCAGTTAGTCCAAAAGACTAATGGACCACATGAACCCTAGCCTACATGACTCTGATACCAGAAGAACTATATGGTGCCCAGCTACAACTACTGACCACTCTGAATGGGATTAGGGTAGAGGATCCCCTACAGAGCAGGAGAAAAATATACAACACTAATGATTAAATTCACAAAAAAAGACCAGACTTACTGGTCTGACAGAGACTGGAGGAACTCCTGAGACTTTGGCCCCCAGACACCCTCCTAACTCAGAGTTGAAGCCACTCCTGAAGTTCACCATTCAGCCAAAGATTAGGCAGGCTTATAAAACAAACAATAACACAAGTGAGGAACGTGCTGCTCTGATCAATCAATTGTATGAGATCAAATGGGCAACATCTGTCCAGGAACAAAGATGAGAAGGTGGGAGGGGACAGGAAAACTGGACAAATGGACACAGTGAACCCAGGGCGTAAAGAGAAAGGAGTGTGCTGACACAATGCCGGATTGCAGCCAATGCCATGAAACAATTTGTGTATAAATTTTTGAATGAGAAACTAATTTGCTCTGTAAACTTTCACCTAAATCACAATTTAAAAAAAGGAAAAAGATAAAATGCAAACATAAAAGAGCGGCAATATATTAATATGATGATAAGTGACAATTGGGTTTTCTGTGATTTATTTATCTGATTGGTATAGAACAGGGTCCTCTAGAAACCATTTCTGGGGTATGTAAATGTACTTCAGGTGGTAGTGCAGGGATGGGCAAGGAAGAAAAATGAAAGGGTAGGAGCATCAAAAAAGAAAAAAAAAAAAAACCCTTGGGAGTCGATTCCGACTCATAGCAACCCTATAGGACAGAGTAGAACTGCCTTATAGGGTTTACAAGGAGCGGATGGTGGATTCGACCTGCCAACCTTTTGGTTAACAGCCGGACACTGAACCACTACACCATCAGGGCTCCTGGGGAGAATACCCAGGGACCATAAATTTCAGTAATGTATTATAACAGGGCTTTCTTTTCCTGTAATGAGGTCTCTATGTTCATAGTGAGGATAAGACCAGTTGCTGTCAAGCGGATTCCGACTCACGTCACAGAGTAAAACTGCGCTCCACAGGCTTTTCTGTGGCTGAGTTTTTAGACGTAGATCCCCAGGCCTTTCTTCTGAGGCACCTCTGGGTGCACCTCTCAAACCTCCAACCTGGTTGTTAGCGGCCGAACATGTTAACCATTTGCATCACATAGGGACTCTGTAGTGAGGGTAGGGAAGACCAAAAGAGGCAGAAAGCTAAGAGAAGAGGTATGGTGCTTCAGACTAGCCAAGGGAGACACACTGAACACTGGAAGCAACCATTTCTTGAGATTCCATTCAGTCAAGCTCTTTGGGGTTATTGCTGGGAGCAACTGTGAGCCCAGGCCTGCAGTCACAGAGGAAAGCACTGTCTCTGAGATACCATCGTACACGACTTTGATTTCCTGCTCAAGCTGACTCTCTTTTATTTATTTTTTAATAATAATATTTTATTGTTTTCGGTGAAAGTTTACCCAACAAATTAGGTTCCCATTTGACAATTTCTACCCAAATATTTCAGTGACATTAGTTACATTTTTCGCAATGTGTCAACCTTTTTAATTGTGTTCTGGTTGTTCCATTTCCAGTACTCTAGTTACCCTGCCCATTTATCGTCTCATCTTTGCTTTAGAGTTATTGTTGACTTTTTGGTCTCATATAGATTTTTTTTCAGACTTTTTTTTTAAATTGTACTTTAGATAAAGGTTAACAGAGCAAATTATTTTCTCATTAAACAATACACACAGTGTTTTGTGATATTGGTAGCCAACCCACATGTCAACACTCTCCCCTTTTCGACCTTGGGCTCCCCATTACCAGCTTTGCTGTCCCCTCCTTCCTTCTCATCCTTGCCCCTGGGATGGTGTGCCCATTTCATCTCATTTTGTTTTATGTGCCTGTCTAACCTTTGGCTGAAGGGTGAACTTCAGGAGTGACTTCAGTAACATATAGATGGGTTTTTAATAGAGCACTGTAGTCACAGATAATATCATTTATTTTGTGTGCCAATCTGTTATTTCACTAAAAGTTCACCTCAGGGGATATTTCTATTTCCAGGTTTAAAGCATATCTCAGAATGATAGTCTCAGGGAGTCCTCCAGTCTCAACTGGTCCAGTAAGTCTGGATCTTTTAAGAATTTAAGTTCTGTTCTGTGTTTTTCTCTCATTCCATCAGGGTCCACCTATTGTGGCCCTGATTAGAATGGTTGATAGTGCTTGCTGGGTACCATCTAGCTCTTCTGGGCAAGTCAATTCTCTCTTAATCTACTTAGGATGGTGAAATTCCCTAAGAGAATATCCTTTTTTTTTTTTTTAAAGAAATGGGTATTTTAAAGTCTCTTAGTCCTCTTTTACCATTTCTTTTTAGTTTACCCTAGAGAAGGGCTTCTTGAGAAAAAAGAATTCTAAATACTCAGTGTGCATTACAATGAAGGTTGTGAAATCGTCATGAACTTGTATATTTAAAAATAAAATAGCATCTAAGACCTTCAGGATGACTACATGGACCCTGTTTAGAGGCAGGAGGATGGACCAAAAAATTTTTTAGTACTCCAACTCAGCAACTCACACAGACAAATGCAATATTTAAAGTTGTGTTTAAAACTAGCTTCAGTTTTGAGTTCCTAAACATTTGAAAATTTCACAAAACTGTATGTTTAAGATTTTTTACTTTAAATAGTAGTTTAGCTTGCAAAAACTATAGTGTAGGGACAGCTAACAAAAAAATTATGTTCATACATCCAACATAAATCATAGGTATCAGGTACTATCAGAATCAATATTTGCTTTTGTGTCTTCTTTTTTTTTTGTCCGCTCACTCTTTGAACCTGTCTCTGCGGTATTTCATATATTATAAGATATATTTATATCCAAAGTATGAAGTCGTAGGATAAAGAAGGATGGAATCTTAGTGAATTATACAGAAATGAGAAAAAATAGTTTTAAAATTTCCTAGGCTTAAAGCCCTATCTTGCTTCCTGTTTGTTTCAGGTTGTAGATGTTTTAATTTAACAATGGTGAGTGATTTAAGTTAATAAGTTATATTTAAATTAAAAAGTATGCAAAATTTTCAGGCTTTGCATACTTTGATAAAGGCTATTTTATGCATTTTGTAAACCTGATTCCTTTATGAGACTAAATGCAGCTTATTGTGAAAACCATATTTTTAATAATTTTTAAAATGCCTTCCTAGCATTTTAAGAACTTTTTGCAGTTCATTCATCCTGATTTTTAATTAAGTAATTAAAACAATAAACATTATGCTATTTGTGATTTATTCTTTTTTTGTTGAAATCAAACTTAAAGTGATTAAATTTTAAAAGAAATTAAAAAATATGTACATCTGCTTTAATTTTATACTTTGAAACCTGTGAAAGTCAGAACTTGACGGGACTGCCTTGCTTTTCTGGGTCTGGAAAGTTTTCCACCTTTGAGAGGGTGCAATCTGACCACTTTTCTATTGCTCGTTTTTTGGAAAATATTTGAGTTTTTCTTCTCTGACAGGTTTCCACCTTACACAGTTTCTGGCTTTCACAAGTTTTACTGTAATTTATATTTAATAACAAATTGGAAAACAATATGAACTTTAGTGACCAAACTATTAAAATGGATGATTCCTTTTTTGAATGAATAAATGAATATTGTTTAGGAATAATGTATTATCAATTTATAACTCAGTTACAACTATGTGGAAACCCTGGTGGCGTAGTGGTTAAGTGCTACAGCTGTTAACCAAAAGGTCGCCAGTTCAATCCTCCAGGCGCTTCTTGGAAGCTCTATGGGGCAGTTCTACTCTGTTCTATAGGGTCGCTATAAGTTGGAATCGACTCGATGGCAGTGGGTTTTTTGGTTTTATATAACTATGTAGATATACGCATATAAAGATAGAAGAAAGTCTTAGTTTGCACATGCCATTGACATACTGCAATCTCCAACACAGAAGAATAAACATTATTTTTATATATATACAAAATTGAAATACATATATAATGTACCTTTGTATGTATATCCATCTCCTCCAAACACAAAGCTACACACCGAATACATCTGTCAAAGAAAAGGACAATTAGTAAGCCCATGAATCCCTGTACTATTCTTCATCATTGTTTAGTTTCATATAGCCCCTATTTGTTAATTAAAAAACAACAACTACGAAACTGTTAGTCTAAGAAAGTGCTGGGTGAACATAGATCTCTGATATGTACAAAATATGGGAATGCAAGTTGGGTAAAGGAGTGTTTATTAAGGAAGACTACCACTTTGGGTATGCCTAGCATTTGACTTTAAATCATTAATAACTACTCTGTACTTCAAAAGAGCTTCCAATTAGAGAATGTGCCAATTGAACTTTCTTGGCCTGTTGTGACATTATCCATTTGCCTGACATACTTCTTGAGGCAATTATTTACAGATTCAGCTTTTTTGTTGGATTAGGTTTTTATAAACTATCTTTTTCCACCACAAAGAGATTTGGTACATGACCAGTTTCTTTCTTTCTTTCTCTTTTATTTGAGATATACAAAAAGTCAAAGTGTCTATAATTCCACTATTAAAGTTTTGCCCCATACCTATCCTCTTTCTCACACCATTTATCAGCACTCCAGAAAGAAGCCATTGTTAACAATTTGGCACATATTCTGTCCAGTTTTCCCCACGTTTATACAGCTCAATTTATCTATCTACAGTTTTTACAAAATGCATCAGGCTGTTCATAATGATTGGTGACTTGCTTTTCTCTCTTACATATCTGGACATATTTCCATGTCAGCATATGTAGATTGGCACAGTGGTTAAGAACTTGCCTGCTAACCAAAAGGTTGGCAGTTCAGATCTACCAGCCACTCCTTGGAAACCCTATGGGGCAGTTCTATTCTGTCCTATAGGGTTGCTATGAGTCAAAATTGACTCAATGGCAACAGGTTTTGGTTTACATATAAATTACCTCACTTTCAATGACCGAGTTGCATTCCAGCATATGGGGGGTATCATCATCTATGTAGGCGTTCTTCGTGGATGTTTAAGTTGTTTTCAGATAGAACTTTTTTTTTTTTTTACCCATTGTGGTTTTTGTGTGTGTGTGTGTGTGTTTTAGATGAAAGTTTACACAGCAAATTAGGTTTCCATTTAACAATTTTTATACAGATTTTCCCATGACATTGGTTACAACTTTTCACAATGCGTCGCCATTCTCATTATTTCCATTCTGTTTGTTTTGTTTCCATTAATATAACTTCCCTGTCCCTCCTTAGCTTCTCATCTTTAATTTTGGGCAAGTATTGACCATTTGGTCTCATATAGTTGATCATCGAAGGGAACACATGACTCACAGGTCATATGGTTTATTTTATAAGCCAATCTATTACTTGGCTGAAAGGTGGCCTCCTCAAGTGGCTTCAGTTCCAAGTTCAAAGGGTATCTTAGGGTGATAGTCTCAGGGGTTCCTGTAGTCTCTATCAGTCCAGTAAGTCTGGTTCTTTTTTTACGAATTTGAGTTCTGTTCTACATTTTTTTCCCATCCTAACTGGTACCTTCTATTGTGTCCCTGGTCAGAATGATCAGCAGTGGTAGCAGAGTACTATCTAGTTCTGACCTCAGGCTAGGAACGGTTGTGTTTTGTGTGGGCTATCAGTCCTGTAGACTAGTTTTCTTCTTTGAGTCTTTGGTTTCCTTCATTTTGCTTCACATGAATAGAGAACAATAGATGTATCTTAGATGGCCACTTGCAAGCTTTTGAGACCCCAGAAGCTACTTACCAAACTAGGATGTAGAATATTGTCTTTATGAACTGTGTAATGCCAATTGACTGAGTTGTCCCATGAGACTATGGTTCTTAAGCCTTTTAACCCAGTAAAACAATCCCACAATGTGTTTGAATATGTCTAGAAAGTCTTCTTAACTATGCCCCCTATTCAGATAGATTTTCTTTTTCTTTTTTTTGCTATTAAAAACAGTGTTTCAGGGAACATCAAGCTTTATGTGCCTGTGGTGATATTTATGCAGGATAGATTCCTCCACAGACCATCTCTTGCTAAGATCACCATGACCAGCATTTGTTAAAGCTAATGGACATTTTTTACCCTTACACTCTTGACCATCCCTTCTGTTTCTCGGAAAGCTCTCTGCTTTTCCTCCTACCTGTTTTGCTGCTCCTCTCAGTCTACTTTGCCACCACCACCTCCTCATTTCAACCTCCTAAAGCTCAGTATGCCTCTTTCTCTCTGGATATTATATCCTCTCTCTAGATGACCTCATCAATGCCCAAGGCTTCAATTACCACGTTTTCAGGAATGGTGCTTATATTTATATATCTGTACCTTAGACCTCTCCTCCTGACTGCAAAACCATGTATAATGGATTGCAACATATTTATTATTTTTTAGATTACTCTTGATTTACTTTTCTACCCAATTCCTCTTTTCATCACCCCAGACATATAAATCCTGCTACTACAAACCCATTATATCTAAAATCAAACTCATAATTCCATCAAGCCCAATCCTCCCTAATATTTTCTATCTTAGTGAATGGTACTGCCAACCAAACAGTTGCACAAGCAAGAATAACCACCCTTGCACAATTCACCACCAACCATAGTTTTACCTCCTAAATATTTCTTCAGTCCATTCACTCTCTCCAGCCCCACTGCTAGCCAACTCTTTCACAATACCACCATCTCTGCCTTGTACAATCTTCCTAATTGAGCTCTGTCACCCAGTCTTGCCTCACTCTAATCAAATTTCCATCTACAGTCAGAATGACCTTCCCTCCTCACTTTTTCTGCCATTGAGCCACACTAGCCTTCTTTTGATTCCTCCAATGTTCTTCTCTGCTTCCTCCATCTGCAGAACATCTCTGTTTGCTTCAAGGCTCTGGGATTATATCAATGTCTTAATTATCTAGGGCTGCCGTAAAAGAAATACCACAAGTGGATGGCTTTAACAAAGAGAAATTTATTCTCTCAGTCTAGGAGGCTAGAAGTCTGAATTCAGAGCGCCAGCTCCAGGGGAAGGCATTCTCTCACTATTGGCTCTTGAGAAAGGCCCTTGTCACCAATCTTCCCCTGTTCTAGGAGATTCTCCGCGCAGGAACCCCAGGTCCAAAGGATGGGCTCTGCTCCTGGCGCTGCTTTCTTTGTAGTATGATGTCTCCCCTGCCTTTCTGCTTGCTCCTCTCTTTTATATCTCAAAAGAGATTGGCTTAAGACACAATCTAATCTTGTAGATCTCATCAATGTAACTGCCACTAATCTATCTCATTAAAATAATAATGATAGGATTTACAACACATAGCAAAATCACATCAAGTGACAAAATGGTAGACAATCACACAATACTAGGAGTCATGGCATAGCCAAATTGATACACATATTTTGGGGGGACATAGTTCAATCCATGATGTCATCAACCTTCCCCTGCTCTAGGAGATTCTCACTGCAAGGACCCTGGATCCAAAAGACATGCTATTCTCCTGGCTCTTGTCTCTTGGCGGTATGAGGTCCCCATATCTCTTTGCTGTCTTCTGTTTTATATCTTGAAAGAGATTGACTTGAAACACAACCTAATCTTGTAGATTGAATCCTGACTTATTAACATAACTGACGCTAATCCCACCTCATTAACATTATAGAAATAGGTTTTACAAGACATAGAAAAATCACATCAGATGACAAAATGGTGGACAATCACACAATACTGGGAATCACAGACTAGCCAAGTTGACACACATTTCTTGGGGGGACACAATTCAATCTATAACAATCAGTGAAAAGACAGGCAAAGTTTCTGCTCCTAATAGATCTTACATCCTATACTGGTGGAGTGAGAAAAGACACGCAAAAAGTAAACAGAAAAATAAATAAGACAAATATCAGATAGTGATAATTATTAACGGCCATGCTGAGAAGTTTAACCTGATGTAAGAGAGAATAGCTTACTGGCTCCTCCTTATTGGGTGGGCAGGGAAGTCTTCCCTAAGGTGGCCACTGTTAAAGTTGGGACTTGAATGGCAAGGTTGCCAAACATACAGAGACCATGAGGAAGAGCATTCCAGGCAAAGGGAACAAAGCATGCAAAGACCCTAATATGGGAATAAGCTTGGCTTGTTTTACTAAGGTGATAGTGGTGGATGTAGTGAGGAATGCATAAATCCAGGAAATGCTTTCACATGCTATTCTTTCTGGAATATTTTCCCTCGTCTCTCCCTCCTTCTTCCCAGTTTACTGCTATGCATTCCTCAGTCTAACTTCCTTCAAGGAGGAGCTTTCCCTGACCCTGCAGACTTGATCAACCAAACAAAAACCAAACCTGTTGCTGTCAAGTCAATTCTGAGTCATAATGAGCTATAGGACAGAGTAGAATGCCCCATAGGGTTTCCAAGGACTGGCTGGTGGATTCGAACAGCTCACATTTTAGTTAGTGACCTGAGCTCTTAACCACTGTGCAACCAAGGCTGCTGAAGACTTGATCACCTCCCCATGTACATGCAGCATGCATCTTTTCTTCGTAACATACATCACAGTTGTAGTTTAGTAACATTAATCTCCTTGATGATTTGACAATTTGTCTCCTTCATGAGTACTTGCTTCATGAGGATTGGGACCTGTTTTTTCTCAGCATGGTTTTCCTAGTACCTGACACAAATGAAGCACTCAATAAATATTTGTTTAAGTAGAGTTGATGGGTCAAAAGACATATGCCTTTTAAATTTCAATTGATACTGCAAATTACTTTCCCGAAAATGAGTACCGCTTTATGTTTCTATTAATCATACACAAGAGCACTCATTTTCCCTCACCCCCACCAGTCCTATATGTTAGAATTCTGCTTAATTTCACCATTCTAGTAACTGGCCATTTGCGTTTCTTTTCTTATCTACGTGTTAGACAAATCCAATTATACTAAGCTCAAATCCATACAAGAATTTTTAGACCTCAATTAGTTTATTTTGGGAACGCCGTCTTCCCATACTAACTTCAATTTGTGTGTAACACATTGTATATCTCATATTCCTTGTTTGGAAATTTTGGTGCTTACATATACTATTTTCACATCATATTCTACACAACCAGGGGAGATAAGAGTCAATGAAAGACAGAAGAGTCCTGGGCCTCCAAATGAGAAGGAGATAACGATTAAGAGAAAAATGGGAGAAAGGAACGAGTCAGAGTTAGAAATGAGCAGAAAGTTTTATAAGACTGAAAACCAGGTAGTATCTGACTGTGTAAAAGATCTTGGACAAAGTATACCTAAGGACTTGATACAACCTTAAGAACTTGGTAGAGCCATTGTTTCTTCAGTGGCAAGGTAAGCTTAGAACTGGGACATAAGATAAAACTAGGAAGAGAAGATAGATTTGTTAGATGGTAATCAGAAGAGAGAGTTTGGATTGAAAGAACTGGACATATATATCCAAAGCCAAGGATCACTAAGATCTTATTCATTTGGACAAAGCTGTAAATGTACCTGATAGACTCTTACTCTTGTAGTAAGGTGGTATTCTTGCAAAGAAAGAGTACATGTCTTTTAAGAAAGACCCTGGGAGAAGCTAGGGACATAGGTTCTCTTTTTAGCACCTTAGCTCACAAGTACAAAGTCCTTGAGCCATGGTTATGGCATTAGGAAGTAACAGCAAGGGCAATTGGCATTACTTGTGATTTGGGCATAAAGCGTGCATGATCATGCTCGTTCACTTATTACAATAAGAAAGACTGAGCAGAAATCTCAGATTCTGGACAAGGAACCCAAGGGTGCAATAATAATCATAGGATCTCTGAAGTCCCAGCCTGATAATAGAGTTAATATTAAGTCCCATCAGATTGAGGATTGGAGAAGGAGTGAGAGAGCAAAGGATTTGAATTAGCCTAACCACTGAGATAACTGAAAAAATTCTGGACCAAGCTATGAAAAGCTGGGGAAGAAGGCAAAGGGAAATGAGGTGGCATAGAACAGTGGCAAAGCCCAGTGACTCATTAATGGCTGTCTAATTACTTAGATGATTTCCATCACCTCCACTTTCACTATGTACTGTAGCAATTTTACAATTACCTTGTGCAGGCTTTTGGATTTTATATCCAAATATCCTATGCTGTCATCTATATGAGAAGTGTCATGGATTGAATTGTGTCCCCAAAAAATATGTGTATCAATTTGTACTCCATTGGTCTCAACTCTTTGGGAGCAAGGAAGAATGAAGAAAACTAAACATACAAGAGAAGGATTAGTCCAAAGGACTAATGAACCACATCTACCACAGCCTCCACCAGACTGAGTCCAGTACAGCTAGATGGTGCCCGGCTACCACCACTGACTGCTCTGACAGGATCACAATAGAGGGTCGTGGACAGAGCTGAAGAAAAATGTAGAACAAAATTCTAACTCGCAAAAATAGACCAGACTTACTGGCCTGACGGAAACTGGAGAAATCCCAAGAGTATGGCCCACAGACCATCTTTTAGCTCAGTAATGAAGTCATTCCCCAGGTTTACCCCTCAGGTTAGATAGAACTATAAAACAAAACACAAACTAAAGGGGCGCATAGCCCAGGGGCGAGGACTAGAAAGCAGGAGGGGACAGGAAAGCTGGTAATGGGGAACACAAGGTTGAGAAGGTAAAGTGTTGACATGTCATGGGGTCGTTAACCAATGTCATAAAACAATATGTGTACTAACTGTTTAATGAGAAACTAGTTCTGTAAACCATCTAAAGTACAATAAAGAAGTTATCAATTTGGCTATGCCATGATTCCCACTATGGGTGTGACTGTCCACCATTTTGTCATCTGATGTGATTTTCCCAGATGTTGTAAATTCTGTCTCTATGGTGTTGATGAGATGGGATTAGCAGCAGTTATGTTAAAGAGGCAGGACTCAACCTACAGGACTAGGTTGTGTTTTAAGCCAATCTTTTTTGATATATAAAAGAGAGAGGCAAACAGAGAGTCATGGGGACCTCACATCACCAAGAAGACAGTGCTGGGAGCGGAGCACATCCTTTGGACCCAGGATTCCTGCACGAAGAAGCTCCTAGTCCAGGGGAATGTTGATGACAAGGGCCTTCCTCCAGAGCCAACAGAGAGAGAAAGCCTTCCCCTGGAGCTGAAACCCTGAATTTGGACTCCTAGCCTCCTAGACTGTGAGGGAATAAATTTCTCTTTGTTAAAGCCATCCACTTGTGGTATTTCTGTTACAGCAGCACTAGATGACTTAGACAGGAAGAAATTATTTCTTTAGGAACATTGGGTCCTAGAATGCTGAAATGGGGTGAATGTGATGGAGCACCGAAGATGAATTAAGTTTGATTAGTACATTTCCCCTTTACCTGGGAAGGATTTCACCATACATTTTCTAGTACATTGTCCAGGTTGGTTTTCAGTGCCTCATCTGATATGGATTTATTTTCTTGGCAGAATATACCTCACTATTAAATAAGCCTCACTATTAGGAAATCAGACAGGCTCCGTATATTTTCCCATTTTGTTTAACCTTATTCCTTGTAACTCGTGATAGTAAATAATTCCTCCCCCAGTATAGCGCTTTAAAATAAGCACTATTGTATTTTGACAAAGCTCTAAGATTTTCTATTGTGTTCCAGTCCAATATTTTACCTGCCTGCTCTCCTGGCTTCAATTGTTAAAACTGACTTGAGTCAGCACAAAACAATTGAGTGCTCACTGTCTGTTCTTCCACCTACAAGAATGTTTTTAAATGTAACACCTTTAGAATAGAATAAAATGCCTTTTGAATATCTTTGAAATTATTGGTGTTATGAGGAGAAAAATCTATATTTCACATTTTTTTTACATTTTAAGAAATGAGATAGTTCTAGTGCATTTTGACCCTTTAAAATATGTTAGCAGCAATACAGCAAAAAAAAAAAAAAAAAAAAAAATTCTTAACAATGATAAATCTACCATGGCTTCACTGCCCTGCTTTTGCTATTGAAGACAGACATAGTCCTCCTATTATACCTTCTATTCAAATGAAGCCAGTGTATAATTTTCAGGATATTTTGGTAGCAAAAACAAGTATTTCATGTATAATAGCTAATTTTTAAAGACAGAAAACTAAAAGATAATATTTTCCTCTGGGGGGAAAAATCAGATCTCTAAAAATGATAACCCAGTGTCAAGGCACAAAGGCTGGCCAATTGCTGAACAAAAGCTCCCCGCTGTATGTATTGGTTATTTAGTTGGCAATCCTGTCACTACCTGCTGTGTGTTTGTGTTCAGATGGCCAAAGTGCCAAGCAAAGCCTGTAATCACAGGTGGTGTTGAGATGCTGATTCTGCATGGGAGATTGTGGCTGGGCGCACACCTGCCCGAGCACGTAGGCTCTGTAAGTGAACCCTAGTAAGCCATAGGACCATTGCTATCCATGTGTGGGCAGTGATTGATGATGCAGAATTAGGGGAGCACTGAGTCTGGAACAGGAAACCCTGGTGGCGGAATGGTTAAGTGCTATGGCTGCTAACCAAAATGTCAGCCATTCAAATCCACCAGGCGCTCCTTGGAAACTATGGGGCAGTTATACTCTGTCTTATAGGTTGCTAGCTGAGTGAATGGGCCTTTACCTTCCTTGAGTTGAGATATTTCTCAAGGTGTGGTCCAAGGACCGCCTGAATCGGGATCACCTGGGTGTCTGTTGAAAATTCATAGTGGATTTCACCCCAGCCTTACTCAGTCTCTAGAGGTAGAATTAGGAGTCTGCATTGTAAAACAACATGCATTTCAAACAAGCCCTCTGGATGATTCATCTGACCACCATTTGAGAACCCTTGATTTGGTATTAGTGGGATGACACAATTGTAGACAAATCACGTTATGGAACTTAAAGAGCACAAAGATCCATCTGCTCATTGACACAGCTGCATGTTGGGCAGTAACCAGGTGGCTAACCACATAGCATTCTCTGGCTCCTCGTGGCTATTCTCAAATAGTGAATTCCCTCAATATTTACAAGTACACAATCCAACCTATGGCTACCATACAATTGGAATTTTCCAGGACAATTACAATTTCATTATTTTCAATAAAAGTAGCCAATTTAAATGAATTAAACTTTCATACTTCAGCAGAAAAATATTTTGATATTAAATTATGTATTTTAAAAATCTCACCCTTGCCCTTCCCATAGCATTCAAGCAGCACCAGGAGCACTGTATATGCCCTCTCTCCAGGTTGGAGTGACACAGAGAAATTAGTAAAATGCCTGACTTTAAGCTTCTAAGAAGATTTTTAAAATACATAACAGTGGTAGTAGTCTGAAAGCCAAATCACTTTTGATTTGCATGAAACAGAATCAAAGAGAAGTGTTGGTTTTGTGGGTGGTTTTTAATTCTAAAACTTTGTTTTGAATATCAAGAGCCAAGTCCTGAGAGAATCAGAGCACATTTATACAAAGTGGGGGTAAGGGGTGGGGTAGGGAAGGCACCACAATGGTCAAATCTATCTCTTCAGGAATATGACAGGAAATACGTGTTTTCCTTCTAGTGGTAGGAAAGAAGCAAAATGTGTATGACTAAGTTTTGTTACAAATGGTCTTTGATAAAAGGCCCAGTGTCCTACCCACCAATGGCCAAGTGCTGAATTGTGGAGTGGGGCGGTAGACAGGAGACAGAAACATTGAATGAATTGGGCAAGAGTTGAGTCTGGCTTCCGAGGATATAGAATATGAGATTTGCAGTTCTCATATCAGAGCTCTCTGTGTCACATAAATGACAAAGTAACTAAATGGATGTGTTTGACACTAAATAGGCAACAGATAAGTGGTAGTTTTGGTGAAAGGTAAGACAGTACACAATACTGGGGAAACCATCACAACTTACCCAGAGCAAGGTCATGGAAGCTCCATAGAAACATCCAAATTCCCTGAGGGACCAAATTACTGGGCCGAGGGCTGTAGAGACAATGGTCTCAGGGGACATCTAGCTCAATTGGCATAATACAGTTTATAAAGAAAATGTTCTACATTTTACTTTGGTGATTAGTGTCTGGGGTCTTAAAAGCTTGTGAGCGGCCATCTAAGATACTCCACAAGTCTCACCCCATCTAGAGCAAGGAAGAATGAAGAAAACCAAAGACACAAGGGGAAGACTAGTCCAAAGGACTAATGGACCACAACTACCACAGCCTTCATCAAACTGAGTCCGACACCGGCTACCACCACTGACTGCTCTGACAGGGATCACAATAGAGGGTCCCGGACAGAGCTGGAGAAAAATACAGAACAAAATTCTAACTCACACACACACACACAAAGACCAGACTTACTGGTCTGACAGGGACTGGAGAAACCCCCAAGAGTATGATCCCTGGACACCATTTTAGCTCAGTAATGAAGTCACTCCTGAGGTTCACCCTTCAGCCAAAGATTAGACAGGCCCATGAAACAAAATGAGACTAAGTGGGCTCACCCACCGAAGGCCAAGACAAGAATGCAGAAGTGGACAAGAAAGTGGGTAACAGGGAACCAAGGTCGAGAAGGGGAGAGAATTGACATGTCATGGGGTCGGTAACCAATGTCACAAAACAGTATGTGTCATAATGTTTAATGAGAAGATACTTTGTTCTGTAAGCCTTCATCTAAAGTACAACAAAATAAAGAAATAAAAAGAGTTCTGAAGCACCGTACAAAGTGGAAAGGTTTTTGTAAGCATAGACACACAGGAACAAGTAAGCTATACTGGGCAAATTTTGGATTGGCTGGCGGGCATTTTCTTTCCTTATTTGGGATTAAGGGGACATTTTGAACTTGGTTAAACTGAGCAAGTAAGTCTTATTTGGCTAGCTTAGGTTTCCATTTCCGGAAGAGTCGATTGATTGACTTGGTTTTGCCTCCTGCATTTACAGGAAACAGAAACTAGCTAAGTTGCTGATATGGGACTTAGCGTGACTCCATTTTGGGTCTAGCATAGTCAAGCTAACAGGGCAGATTTCCAAAGAAATTGATAGATGTATAAAAGCAGCTGCTTTAAGACTAAGCTCACCTCAGAGGACAAATTCACAATAGATATAGCTACATTAAAATAAATTTTTTGTTTAAAAAATCATAAAAGGACTGTCCACACACTAAAAATATATATGTTATAAAATATGGCTGACAGAGGGTTTTAATCTCTTTAATATAAAACACCAGTTGATAATGTTCAAGGAAAGCTAGTATAGCAATGTAACAAAGCATTGTCTCCGGACCCCGTGTTTAAAAGTCACCAAAGAATATGAATAGAAAAAACATAGAGGAGTAAATATAAATGACTGACAAACTTTTGGGAAAAAATGTTCTGCATCACTGATAGCTAAATAAATTAAAATTAAAAAAAAAAAGGATGTGTTTGAGAGCAGCGGGGGGCTTGGAGAGCCTCAGTGTTGGGTACAGGGTGCAGAATGACCTGGTTGGACCTAGAAGCCGAGAGAAAAGGATGTCTAGGACCCTCAGCCACTGAGGCCAACAGTGAAGTGTTAGCTTTAAGGGAAGCCAACAAAGACAGGCAAATCCCCCTCCTCCATGCCAGGATATTGCATAAGTCTCTCTTAATGTTTTAGATTACCCCCAAGGAAACAGAAATGGAATGGGAAGAACCCCAAGTTTGCTGGAGTGTTTTCAGACAAAAGACACTGTATTTTTAAGTGGATATCGCTGTCATGTAGTCAGGGAAACATCAAACTCAATACACCTTTGTACGACTTCATATGAACAAATTCACGAACCAATAAAAAGTCCATTGTCAGACCATGTTTTCTGAGATTTTGGCCTGGAAAATACTATCATCATATTTATGCCAGGCTTTTCTCCTTCTAACAATTTCTTACTATTGTTCTCCAGATATTCTAGGCTATGTAGCTTTTCTCCAATTGGTTTAAGGGGAACATATCTTCTACTTTATGTATCCTTTATACCGTCTACATTTCTAGGCATGCAGAAGGTACTGGATGAATGAATGAATGAATGGTCTGCTCAGATATGCATGAAGGCCTAATTCCAATAAACTAAGGAATCATACCACCAGTTGTCATAGGGTTGATTCTGACTTATGGTAATCCCATGTGTGTCAGAGCAAAACTGTGCTCCATAGGGTTTTCAATGGCTGGTTTTTTTGGAAGTAGATTGCCAGGCCTTTCTTCTGAGGTGCTTCTGGGTAGACTCAAACCTTTAACCTTTTGACTAGCCAAGCATGTTAACTGTTTGTACCTCCCAGGGACTCCTGAGAAAGAATACTAATGAACAAAATAATAAGGCAAATATAGTGGAGTTTTTTCCCACAAAATTTTGGTGGTTATGAAACACTGCTGAAAGAAATTGAGGAAGTTCTAAATAAATGGAAGGACATTTTTGTTCATGGATTGCAAGACTCAATATTGTTAAGATGTTGATACTACCCAAAGTGATCTGCAGATTGAAAACAATTCTTATCAAATAGCCTTTTCTGTAGAAATGCAAAAATTGATTCTTAAATTCATATAGAATTGCAAGGGGGCTCAGGCTACATCTTAGGAAGCCATGCAGTAGTCCTTCTGCTCAAATTTGAGCAAAAGTCAAAATAATCTTGGAAAAAAAAACAAAGTAGGGGGACTCATACTTCCCAATTTCAAAATGTATTATAATGCAACAGTAATCAAAACAGTGTGGTACTGATATAAGGAGAGACATATAGACAAAAATAGAATTAAGAGTTCAGAAATAAGCCCATACACCTATAATCAATTGATCTTCCATAGGAGTGCCAAGTCAATTCAATAGGGAAAGAATAGTCTCTTCAATAAGTGATGCTTAACTGGATCTTCACATGCGAAAGAGTGAAATTGGACCCATACTTCACACCATGTATGAAAATTAACTCAAAATGAATTGATGGCCTAAATATAAGAACTAAATATAAAGCCTTGAAACTCTTAGAAGAAAGCATAGGAAGGAAGAAAGCTTCAGAACCTTGCTTGTGGTAATGAATCCTAAGATATGACACCAAAAGCATGAGGAAAAAAAAAAAAAGATAAATTGGACTTCATCAATCTTAAAAATATTTCATACTACTCAGCCATAAAGAGAAATGAAGTCCTAATACATGCTACAATGTTGATGAACCTTGAATACATTATGCTAAGTGAAATAAGTTGATCACAAAAGGACAAATATTGTATGATCTCACTTATATAAAATAACAAGAACAGGCAAATGTGTAGAAACCAAAGTATATTCATGGTTACCAGGGACTGGAAGGAGGCAGAAAGGGGAGCCATGGTTTGGGAAGCAGTGGGCTTTTGTATATGGTGATTAGAAATTTGAGAACAGCAGAAAATGGCTGCACAATAGATTTAATGTAATTAATGTCACTAAACATACACCTGGAAAATGTTGAATTGGCAAATGTGTTACATATGTTTATTTTACAACAATGAAAATGAACAAACAAGAAAAAAAAACTTTAAAACATTTCTGCATCAAAGAACTGTGTCAAGAAAGTGAAAAAAACAACCTACAGATTAGGAGAAAATACTTGGTAACTATATACCTGGTAAGGTTTTAATATCCAGAACACATGAAGAACTCCTACAACTCAACAACAAAAAGACAAACAACCCAATTAGAAAACAGGCAAAGGATTTGAACAGAAATTTCACCAAAGAAGCTATACAAATGACCAATGTGCATATGAAAAGATGCTCAACATCATAAGTCATTAAGCCCAAAAACCTGAGGCCATCGAGTCAATTCCAACTCATAGCAATCCTATAGAACAGAGTAGAACTGCCCCGTACGGTTTCCAAGAAGCACCTGGTGATTTCAAACTGCCGACTTTTTGGTTAGCAGCCGTAGCTCTTAACCATTGTTTCCCTCCTAGGTCATTAACCCCCCCCCCAAAAACCCAATGCCATCGAGTCGATTCCAACTCAGCGACCCTGTAGGCCAGAGTAGAACAGCTCCATAGAGTTTCCAAGGAGCACCTGGTGAATTTGAACTGCCAACCCTTTGGTTAGCAGCTGTAGCACTTAACTACTACACCACCAGGGTTTCCACCTAGGTTTAGGGAACTTAGGTCATTAGGGAAATGCAAATCAAAACCACAATGAGATACCACTTCACACCCGCAAGTTTGGCTGTTAACAGTTGCTGTTGTTAGGTGCCACAGAGTCGGTTTCGACTCATAGTGACCCTATGTACAACAGAATGAAATACTGCCTGATCCTGTGCCATGCTTACGATCAACAGATGAATGGATAAACAAAATGTGGTATGTACATACAATGGGATATTATTTAGCCATAAAGAGAAATGAAGTTCTCATATATGCTACTACATGGATAAATCTTTAAACCATCATGCTGAATGATACAAGACAGTCACAAATGGATAAATACTGTATGATCCTCTGGTGGCATAGTGGTTAAGAGCTATGGCTGCTAACCAAAATGTCGGCAGTTCAAATCCACCAGGCATTCCTTTGAAACAGTATGGGACAGTTCTGCTCTGTCCTATAGGGTCACTATGAGTTGGAATCGACTTGATGGCAGTGGCTATTTATGAGAGATATCTAGAATAAATAAACTCATAGAGATGAAAGTTTATTAATAGTTACCTGAGGCTGGCAGTAGGGGGAGAATGAGGAGTTATTGCTTAAGGAGTACTGACTGTCTATTGGGGTAATGAAAACTTTCGCAAATAGAGAGTAGTAATGGTTGCACAATGTGGTGAATATAATTAATGTTGCCCAATTTTAATTATAAACTTAAAAATGGTTAAAACCTCAAATTTTTGTTACCTAAATTTTATCAGAATAAACCATAAACAACAAACAGAAAAACTTTGGTAGTCCTTAATGTGAGTATTTACATAATGCATAGGACACCTGAACAGAAATATATCTTGTTAAAACAACTATCTATTACGTGTCGCTTGTCTGTTTTTTTCCGGCTCTGAGCACCAGAATCTTAATAATGATAGTCAGCTAAGCATTAGGAATCTACATCTTGATCTAGAGGCTTCTTTACCTTAGAAATAAAAAGATTAGGATTAGTAAAGAGTGGTAAATATCCGTGATGGAAAGAAAAGTATAGACATTTTGTTATAGAATATGTTGAACATACCATACTGGGATTCTTCTATTGGTTCTACATTCCTTTCACTCCTTAACACCAAGAGCTCTTTGATCAGAGGTGCTATGTGACAGAATTATTGGGGAGTAAAGGAGACAGCAAATATGCAACTGCCATGTTCCTAACTCATCTTTCTGCAATGCTGGGCATTTTAGGGGTCCAAACTGAGATTCCTGAGGTCAAACCATATAAGAATTGGCACAGACATAAACAAAGATTATAATGTCAGTTTTATTACTAATACAGCAGGTGTTCAGCTGTAGCTTTAGATTTGTGGCCAAAAGAGATTGCTAACAAGTCCCACCACCCTTCCCAAAGTTTGAACTTCTCCCTGCTGAAGCCTACCTGCTAAGGTTATCTCATCATATACAACAGACCAGAATGTGAGAGTCACATGCCCAGGCTGGCTCTTTAAGAAAACTCACAAGGGAAAGGTTAGTCCAAAGAACTAATGGACCACAGCTACCACAGCCTCCACCAGACTGTGTCCAGCATAACTAGATGGTGCCCAGCTACTACCACCAACTACTCTGACAGGGATAACAATAGAGGGTCCCGGACAGAGCTGGAGAAAAAATGTAGAACAAAATTCTAACTCAGAAAAAAAGGCCAGACTTACTGGTGTGACAGAGACTGGAGAAACCCCAAGAGTATGGCCCCCAGACACCGTTTTAACACAATACTGAGTACACTCCTGAGGTTTACCCTTCAGCCAAAGATTAGACAGTCCCATAAAAAAAAAAAAAAAAGAGGAAAGAAAACACAGAAGGGATAAGGCAGGCCCAGCCAGATATGTCAGTTCCTTTTTCAAAATTCATTCAATCAGACAAATCGTTTCTCTCACAGAAGACTAAGAAGGTTGGAAATATTTCTCTTCTACTCATCTCTCCACGGAAAGTTTAAGGAGAGGGCAATATGCATTTCTCCTCTCTGAGTACTAGGACTCCCCCAACCCACACACCACCTAAGGATTTAGGGTTGTTGGGGAGGAAGCACATGTCACTCGGAAATTCCCAACATTCACACCTCTCATTGCAAAGAGGGCTATTGGCACCTTGCACTGGCAAGCCAGAGTTCCTGGATTAGGCACATATGTAAGTATTCCTGCTCACTCCTGAAGCTTTTATACTGTTTCAGAAATATCATTCTAATTACCAAGCAAAACGACATCTACATAAATGAAGTAGGAAGATATGAATAAACACAACCTGGAATTTAGGGATATGCTCTAGAGCCTGATTATACCATTCAACTACGACCTAGTAATTCCACAATTTTTTCCCCAAGATGTTTCATTTGAAAATGTTTGTCATTGTACCACACCAATTATCTTAGTGATCTAGCTCTGCTATAACAGAAATATCACAAGTGAATGGCTTCAAGAAAGAGAAGTTTATTCTCTCACAATCTAGTGGCTACAAGTCTAAATTCAGAGCATCAGCTCCAGGGAAAGATATTCTCTTCTCTGCCAACTCTGGAGGAAGGTCTTTCCCTGATTGAGGAGCTTCTCAGCACATGGACCCCACGTCCAAAGGACACGCTCTGCTCCCAGTGCTCCTTTCTTGGTGGTATGAGGTCCCCACTGTATGTCTGCTCCATTCTCTCTTTAATACCTCAATAGAGATTGGTTCAAAACACAATCCAATCTTGTAGATTGAGTCCTACCTCATTAACATAAAAAACAAAAAATAAAAAACCAACTGCTGTCGAGTTGATTCCGACTCATAGCGACCCTATAGGACAGAGTGGAACTCATTAACATAACTGCCACTAATCCCATCTTATTAACATCATAGAGATAGGATTTATAGCACATAGGAAAATTACATCAGATGACAAAATTGTGGACAATCACACAATACCAGGAATCATGGGCCTAACCAAATTGATACAAATATTTTTGGGGGACACAATCAATCCATGACACCAATGAAGCTGGAGTAAATATCATACGTTTTATGTACAGACATATGAATATGTGTGCATGTGAATGAGTATGTAAAGTGCCTGTCCACGCTAGAATATACATATGTAAATGTGATGTCTGTGCCTTCCTAACATAAATATTTCATCGGTTTCTGTTATAAGGTTTGAAACTGGAGGTTTGGACCCCTGTGTGTTGCCTTTGAGATACTGTTCACATGTAATTTGTGCATTAGACATGACTGCGTGCTTCTTTATAGCTCTACAATTGTCACATCTGCATAAAATATGTGCTGAATAGACAAAGAGCTTATTTTTCTTTTGAATTAAAATTTCAAAAATACTAATCCATCTTTAGAAGCAAAAACATCAATCAAAGGCCTCAATAAAATATTAATTGCCTGTTGTAATTATGGTGAGCAGTAAATTCTGGTGGTGGGCATGTGGAACTGTGCAATAGGCTTTACGAGTCACAACACCACAGCCTCTGACAGGCAGCCAGACCCTATCCTGGGTCTCTTTGTAACTATCCAACATTTCAGGAATATTGTGCAAATTAGTTCCTGAGAAACATTTTTTTAAGATCATGTGAGTAGATAAGGAGCAAAATATAAGGTGTTTACCACCCCATTGCATTTTATATTTAATAAGCACTTACATAGCACTTATCAGGCATTGCTCTAGGTATTTGGCAAACATTAGCTCATCTAGTTTTCACAGCAAGTAAGAGAAACCCCTATTATCTCTATTTTAGAAAGGGAAAATTGAGGCACCAAAAAACCAAAACCAAACCCATTGCTGTAGAGTCAATTCCAAATCATAGTAACCCTGTAGAACACAGTAGAACTGCCCCATAGAGGTTCCAAGGAGAGCCTGGTGGATCTGAACTGCTGACCCTTTGGGTAGCAGCTTTAGCACTTAACCACTACACCACCAGGGTTTCCAGTTGTGGCACAGAGAAGTTAAATAGGTTGTCTACAGTCAGCCAGCTGAGATTTTGAACTCAAGGCAGGATGGTGCTAAAGCACGCTTGTAATCACTGTACTACGTTCCCTCCAGCTTGAGCACATGGTGGCCAATAGTGTCCTAGTCCTAGCCATCTACTCCTCATTTAACCTTCAGCAAATTAACTCATCTTGGTGGATCTTAAAATCACTGTCTTTAAAAGATGATTGTTTTACAGCTATTCTTACCTAAACACATCCTAGCCGTAGGGTGAGAACAAATGAAATGGACTATGATTTTCAGTTCAAGTACTTTTCGATATTTAAGGTAAATTTATCAACATGTTGACAATTGATAAACAAAATATCTGGCTTTATATGCTATTTCCAATTTTAGCAAATTAGATTTGAGGCAAGGTGATGGATACAACATGAAAAGGCTTTGATATAGAGTTTCCAAGCTCGAAGCTCTGACTCCCCCAGGCTACTATTTAGCCTTGTGAGTTGCTTCCTCCATGTTCTACCAGATGCCTTCTTAGTAGTCTAGTTCCGGAAATGAATCCGTCTTCTCAGTTGTGTTCCTGTGTCCATTCCTTAAACTCTGGCCACAATTATTAACACTAATTGGTAGGCTCAGCAGAGAAGCTGAGGGTTGAATGGGCACTGAGAACAAAAGTAGGTTCTCTCCTTAGAAGCGTTTGAATAAAAAGGGTGGGAAAGGTCAGCTTGCTGCTTCCTGCACTGAATCCACTCTGGAAGAAAGGACTTCAGTCTGGCATGCCTTCTGGCAAAAACAATTTAAAAGAAATCCCATCAGGCAAAATTTTCTCTTTGGATTATTTCAGGTTATACAGAAAAACACACAAAAAAGAAACCAATCTACTCTATACCCTCTGGCCAGAATGAAATGGTGTTTAGACAATGACCTCAATGCTCCTAATTTTGCCAGAGGAGCCCTGATCCTGCAGCTTCGCTCTGCTGAGAGCTTCCTCTACTGCTGAACCCAGCCAGTGACTCACCTCACCCCAAGTTCCTGGAAGGCCAAGGTCATGGTTCTAAGGCGTTCTATGCCTACTGTGCCAAAGAAACAAAGACAGAAAGGGCAGGAGCCGGACACCTCAGCTTTGAATCTATGGAAGGGGAGCTTTTGACTGCTGCAATGGGAAAAACATCACATACAACTTTGCTTTTGTAGTGGCAGAGAAATTTTGATATGGATAAATTATCATCTGAGCGCAGAGATGAGAGACATTTCCCTGGGGAATTCTACTCTGGTTTTTGGTCCATAGGAATGCATGGTGTGAATTTAGATGGAAGTAGAAAAGAAAGTGTCAAACAGTTCTGAGACTAGGCCTTTAGGTGGTCATCATTAGCTTCAAAATCTGGATAACTGCATTTTAGAAAATTGCTGAAGGAAAGCCACAAATAGTTTTTCCCTCTGTCCAGAAGAGTACTAAACCAAAAAACCAAAGCATTGCCATCAAATCAACTCCAACTCATAGGGACCCTATAGGACAGAGTAGAACTGCCCCATAGGATTTCCAAGGCTGTAATCTTTACAGAAGCAGACTGCCACATCTTTCTCCCTCAGAGTGGCTGGTGGGTTCGAACTGCAGACCTTTCAGTTGACAGTGAGCCCTTAACCCCTGTGCTATCGGGACTTCTCAAACTGGCATTACAACCCCATGAAATTAATTTTTTTTAAAAAGGGAGACGTGCTTCTAAAGCTGTTGGTGACATTAACTTTCTAAAAAATATTTTGATTGTAGCAGATGTGCTTCACCCGCCAAAATGATAAAATCTAGACAGCTTGGACTTTCCCTGAAGATCACGATAATTTGGCTTTCAGACACATCTTGGAGAGCATATTCACCAAGGTCCAAGAAGGAGTGTTAACTCACTGAGTGCTGGCACATCATTTAAGGGACTAGCGGTGTTTTCCTTTATGGGGAACAAACAACCTGAACCACTCCCTTGCTCCCGCCTTCTCTGTGGAACTATGCTTCTGAGGCCCTGCTGCAACAGTGTTTTGATAATTGTCGGAGACTCCTTATTCTACTAAGAAACGAACATGTCAGACAAATGAGCAAGAGCCCCGGTCATCTGACTACAGGAAAAAAAAAAAAAAAAATTTTTTTTTTTTTCCTGGAGAAGACTGCAACAAAAATCACAACAAAGAGAATAGATTACTCCACGGACCACTAAGCAAGAGTCATTCCTCTGAGAAGTTCACACTGCTGAGCTGGCTGAGGACCTCCTCACTGTTAGGCCCTAGTAACCCCCCTGTGTCTATTCATAAGCACAGATTTTAGATAATTGCAGTCAGTCAGTTAACTAGGAGGCTGTTCAGAGTGAATGACCCAGAGTTTTGGGAAGACATTAAAGATCTAGATCAGTATTGCCCAACTGAAATATATTAGATACTTCCAAAAAAAAAAAAAACCAAACCCACTGCCGTCGAGTCGATTCCGACTCATAGCGACCCTATAGGACAGAGTAGAACCACCCCGTAGAGTTTCCAAGGAGCACCTGGAGGATTCGAACTGCTGACCTTTTGGTTAGCAGCCATAACACTTAACCACTATGCCACCAGGGTTTCCATTAGACACTTAATTTAAAATTTTCTAGTAAGTACGTGTCTTAGTTATCCAGTGCTGCTATAACAGAAATACCCCGTGTGGGTGGCTTTAACAAACAGAAATTTATTTTCTCACAGTTTAGGTGGCTAGAAGTCCGAATTCAGAGTGCCAACTCTAGAGTATGGCTTTCTCTCTCTGTTCACTCTGAAGGAAGGTCCTTGCCTCTTCTGAACTTCTGCTCCTGGGCGATCTTCATGTGGCTTAGCATTTTTCTTTCCCTATCTCTGCTCTGCTCACTTGTTTAATCTCTTTTATATATCAAAAGAGATTGACTCAATATACACCCTACACTAATCCTGCATCATTAACATAACAAAGATAGCCCGTTCCCAAATCGGATTATAACTATAGGCATAGAGATTTGGATTTACAACACTTATTTTTAGGGGACATAATTCAATCCATAACAACATGTTAAAAAGGTAAAAAGAAATTGGTAAAATTTTATTTAGCTCAATATATCCAAAGTAACCTGTAGATCTTATTCAAATTTTGCTAATTGTTCCAATAATAATCTTTTTTTCTGATTCAAGATCCAGTCAAGTCTCCATTAATCTGGAACAGTTCCTCAATCTTTTTTTTATCACTTTCCTAAACTTGACATTGATGTTCTGGTGGTGCAGAGGTTAAGAGCAGGGCTGCTAACCAAAAGGTCGACAGTTCGAATCCACCAGCGGCTCCTTGGAAACCCTATGGGGTAGTTCCAGCCGGCACTACAGGGTCACTATGAGTCAGAATTGACTCTACAGCAATGTGTTTGGTTTTGGTTTGAGTTTAATCTTGACATTAGGGAGCCCTGGTGTCTCAGTGGTTAAGTGCTGTCTGCTAACCAAAAGGTTAGAAGTTCAAACCCACCAGCAACTCTGCCGTAGACAGATGTGGTAGTCTGCTTCCGTAAAGATTTAGAGCCTTGGAAACCCTATGGGGGCAATTCTACTCGGTCCTATAGGGTCATTATGACACAGAATCACTCAACAGCAATGGTTTTTTAACCTTGACATTTCTGAAGGGTCCTGGCCAATTATTTTGTAGATATCCCTTAATTTTGAATTTGTGTGATTTTTTTCACGACTAGATTGTTATTATGCATTGTGGGCCAAAATAATAGAGAAGTGATGTTGTGTCTTTCTTGATGCATCATATCAGAGGCACATGATGTCGACTTGCCCCACTCTGGTGATTTTAGCTGTAATCACAGGTGGTGTCTACCAGGTTTCTTCACCACAGTTACAATTTTTCCCTTTGTAATTAATCAGTAACTTTTGCCGAGATACTTTGAGACTTTGTAAGCAAACAGTGCATGATGTTTTTGCCCTCTAAGTTTGGCATTTATTGATAACTCTTGCCTGAAACAATTATTACTGCAGCATTTGCCACATGGTGATTTTCCATTTCCATCATTTCTTTTACATTTATTAGTTGGAATTCTACCATAAGGGAGAACTCCCTCTTCTCCACCACTTATTTATTCATTTATATTACTATGGACATATATATGTATATATATGAATACTGTCATGGATTGGATTATATCCCCCCAAAAATGAGTGTCTCAATTTGGCTGGGCCATGATTCCCAGTATTGTGTAATTTTCCTATGTGTTGTAAATCCTGCCTCTATGATGTTAATGAGGGAGGATGGGCAGCAGGTGTGTTAGTGAAGTAAGACTCAATCTACAAGACTGGATTGTGTCTTGAGGCAATCTCTTGAGATATAAAAGAAAGAAGTGAGCAGAGACAGGGGACTGCATTCCACCAAGAAACCAGTGCTGGGAGCCGAGCATGTCCTTTGAACTTGGGGTCCCTGCACCTGAGAAGTTCCTAGACCAGGGGAAGACCGATGAGAGGGTCGACAGAGACAGAAAGTCTTCTTCTGGAGCTGACATCCTGAATTTGGACTTGTAACTCATTAGATTGTGAGAGAATAAATTTCTCTTTGTTAAAGGCATCCACTTGTGGTATTTCTCTTATAGCAGCACTAGATGACTAAGACAGAATTTGGTACCAGGAGTGGGGTGCTGCTCTAACAGATACCTAAAATGTGAAAGTGGTTTTGAAACTGTGAATGGATAGAGTTGCAAGAGCAGCAGAGGACCAGCACAGCAGAGAACCTGCAGCAGCAGAGAAGTGGCAAAAGCAGAGAACCAGCAGCAGCAGAACCAGGAGACCAGTGCAGTACAGCACTTGAGCTGACCCATGGAGCGAGAGAGCTGAGTGCCTGTGTACAGGAGGCTTCTGGCAGAGTGGGGTGCCTCCACACACACCTCAGTAGAGCTACAGAGCTTTGGAACACTTGCCTCAGCAGGGCAGATATGGGCATGAGGCCTGAGGAGCCGAGAGGCCAAGAAACGAGGAAACAGAAGCTGAAGAGACAAGGAACACAAGAAGCTGAGCTGCCTCAGTCTCAAAAGGTATGGCCATGACTTCTGTGGTTTCAAAGGGTGGAACAATGGCCTCTGGTGTTTCTGAGGGTGGAGTTGCCACTCAAACAGACTAGGAGAATGGTGCGCCTAAAGCCTAGAGAGCAGAGTTGCCGTTCCAGTGGGCCTGGAAGGCGGAGCTGAAGCCCAGGGCCGAGGGGCCTCCACTCAGAATCCAGAGAGTTGTCATATACCTAGGGGCTGGAAGGCAGGGTTATTGTGAAAATTGTTTCAGAGAGCAGAGTATTATTTTCAAAGCTTTGAGGGCTAATGCTCGGTGCCTCTTATCCCTTCTTTTCCTCCAGTTTCTCCCATTTGTAATGGAAATATCTACCTTGGGCCTGTTCTGCCATTGTACCTTTGAAAGCAAATAACTTGTGTTCTAGATTTCACAGATGAAGAGGAATTTTTGGATTTTGGACTTGGAGTTGAGACTTTTGCTATCATATGATGGGGCGAATATATTTTGCTTGTTGCAAGAATGTGATTTTGGGGGACTAAATGATGGAATGTCATGGATTGAATTATATCCTCCCCAAAATGTGTGTATCAATTTGTCTGGGCCATGATTCCCAGTATTGTGTGACTTTCCTATATGTTGTAAATCCTGTCTCTATGATGTTAATGAGAGAGGATAGGGGACAGTTGTGTTAGTGAGGCAGGACTCAATCTATAAGACTGGAGTGTGTCTTGAGGCAATCTCTTGAGATATAAAAGAAAGAAGCGAGCAGAGAGAAAGGGACCTCTTTCCACCAAGAAAGCAGTGCTGGGAGCAAAGCACATCCTTTGGACTTGGGGTTCCTGTGCCTGAGAAGCTCCTGGACCAGGGGGAGACTGATAAGACGGTCGACAGAAAGAAGAAGCCTTCCCTTGGAGTTGAAGCCCTGAATTTGGACTTGTAACTCATTAGATTGTGAGAGAATAAATTTCTCTTTCTTAAAGCCATCCACTTGCGATATTTCTGTTATAGCAGTACTAGATGACTAAGACAAATACGTACAAATATTTACTTATATCTATATTTATTTTTATATGTATGTGTATCACTGTTCACAGTGATACCTTCAATTTCAATCCAGCCCCACAGGGTTCACTAGTTTTCTCCCTTTCCATATCTATAAGTCCCTTCTCCAACAGTGAGAAACTTGGCTCCCATTATTATCAATATATTACTTATTTGATCAATTCTCTGTATGTAGCCAGTCTCCCATAAGCCATTAACGCCCACTTCCTTGCATGGATGCCTCCTCATTATACTTAGGTGTTGCCCTATGAACAGGATGCTTTCCTCATCCTTCTTAGGCTCTGACGCCTTGTACCTGGACACCTCCACCCCTTACCTGAAGTCCGTGGCCACATGGAGGAGAGTAAATACCTAACATAATCAGGGTTCAGCTGGCAGAGAAGAAGGGGAAAGTAGATTTGGATAGAAAGCCAAAATGCATGCTACAGTATCTGTTGCCATTTTGGTACCAGTAACCTGATTTTCCTTTGGTGACCAAGCATCTTCTCAAATTATCCTTGTTGTTTGAGTAGGGCCAAACCCACCTTTGGCTTCAGTGAGGGCAAGCTAATCATACTGCAAGTTCTTGACCACAGTAGTTGGTTCAAGGATGGGCACATGACCTACATCAGACCAATGAAAGCCTTGCCTGAAACTGCTAAAAGATTATATGGAAATAGAATCTCTTTCTACTGGTATTGCCAACCCTGGAGTGGAGGTAGTTAACTTGCCACCACAAAAGGAGGGTCTGAGAATGAAGCCAACATAAAAAAAGCAGATCTATTACTTGGGGAAAAAGAGAGATTCATACATCATTGTTTAAGCATCTTGATCCAGCTATGCCTGAAGCTAGATATACTCCTAAACTGATCAGTTATATGAGCCAATAAATTCTTCTTTTTTGCTTAAGTGAATTTGAGACAGGTTTCTATCACTTACAACCAAAAAAGGTCTAACATATAGCAGGACCTTAGGTGATTTTTATATTCTAACAGTTGGGGGAGGCTTAAAGTACCATAATTCTTAGCCTAATATAATGGGATGAACCAAAGACAATAGCTTTGGACTTTAAGTGAGAATTGTATGGAAGAATCAAAAGGTCAATGGTGGTTTAAAAAACAAAAAAACTCTGGTACTGTAAGATATTTTAAATTTCCATGCCAGGCTTACTTAACCAGTCTATTTCCTTTCCACATCTGAAGAACGATGAAACAACAATGAACCTTTCAAATCATTCCTCCTACATATCAGGCAAGGATTTATGGAGACACGTTTAGAAGCAATTTCAATTCCTTAAAAGATGCGGCTAAGTGTGCTCTTTATCTTATTTTCCTAGCCTGCACCAATAAAAAGTGCTGTCATTAGACACTTGAACATATGGCATGTATCATTTTAAAAAACAAACTCAAACAAGAAAGGGACTTTGAAGGCCACACCTGGGCATCTTAAGAAAGTGGTTTCAAAAGGTACAAAACAGGTGTTTCCCTCCAAAGACAATGGTTTGGGTTTTCCGTGCTCATTGTAGTCATCTGTTTGGCATTGGGACTGAGGTCACTCTCCCCTTCATGCACCACCACATTTTGCCTGTAGTTAGCCAAGAAAAGAGAGACAAAGAGAAGCTGAGTCGGCAGAAATCACCTGGCAACTGTGACAAACGAAGTGTGACATGAGACAGCTTTTCGCACAGCTGCGCAGCTCACATTGTCACTTTAAACCCCAAACTTGACATTTAGGAGTTTTCCTTCTTTTTTTTTTTGAAGACGACAGATTTCTCTTTCCCTTTGTCTCTCCTGTTTCTTTATCCCCCCTCCATGTCTGCCCCACCTTTGGCCTGAGGCTGTGGTGTTGTGACCCAGCCATGTGGCTGAACCACACAATCGCTGCTAAATTGCCACTCAGCTCCCAGCGGAAAAGACTTAACAGCTATAATCCTGTAATCTTTTCTCCAAACAATGACTCTATTTCACTTGAAGCAGTTAAAACAAATGGCTTTTGTCATTTGGAATCTGAGCACGTATAGGTAAATTTTTAGTTAACAAAAATCAAACCATAAATAAGGCAACAATATTCCCTGTTTCAGGGACAAGCATGAGTTCATCATATTAAAAACACGTTGGAAAGCTCTACTCACTCTTATTTCCTCACCCCCCTGAAGCTGACAAAGAGAGCTTAGCTACTCCTCTGCCTCACACTAATCAGATAAAAAAGGTGCTAAGATATAGGTGGAGTGGTTCTGGCCATAGAGCAGTCTAAAGATCTGACAGACAGCAATTCAAGTTTGAGTTTATGGCGTATAAGATCATTGTCAATTTATTTTCAATTATCATACAAAGAATAACAAATAAATTTACACTTTTTATTAAAAAAAGATAGCCTGTCTGAACTTGCTTTCTGAGATTATAAACCCAATCTCCCCAAATCAAAGGAAACTCACTCCATCCTGAGTAAAAAAGCAGCTCAATTTTTACTTCCATTTCACACTTACAGAGTGACCTGTCTAAAGAACAAAGTGGCTTTGCAACCCCAGTGAGATCTTGGTCTTTTAGAAAGAGGGAAAACATCACTTGTTTCCTTTTCTCCATTAGTTCTTATGTAATCAATCACCAAAACTCACGGACTCTTACTTCTTAAATGATTGTGTTATTTGCTTGCTTTTCTACATGCCCATTTGTTAAAGGCCCTGTCATTTCTCACTTGGATTTTTGCAAAAATCTCTTAACAAATTTCCTTGCCCTAATTGTCAATCTTGCTACAAAAATGATCTTTCTAGGTCAAGAATTACATCTTCTCTGTTTTGCTTAAATTTCATCAATGGCTTTCTGCTGCTTCCACTGCCTTGCAGAGAACATACAGTGTTTAATATCTGGCCCTGCTAATCTCTCTCGCTTCACCTTTCTCATATCCTCCACTTGATGCTCCAAGATGCTCAATTACTTGAAGGCTCTGGTACTCTCTCATTTGAGACTTTGATTTGTACTGGTTAAAAACTTATGTTCCTGAGAAACTAATTTGCACTATAAACTTTCACCTAAAGCCCAATAAAATTTTTTTTTTAAATGTGCTGTTGGAGTTTCAAATTTAGTTCAGATGTCAATACCTCGCAGACATCTTTTCTGACTTCCTATCTGCTTCCAGGTAAGGAATCTTTCCTATTTGCCCATTGTGTTTACTTCTATCAAAAGCAATAGCGATATTAGGCTATATTGTTATCATCTTTTCACATGTCTGTTTTCCCCACTGGCCTGAAAAGGACTGTGCTTTTCATTTCTATATCCCCTCCACCTACCATAGCTCTTGACTTATGGCTGGTGTTGAAACTTTGAATTAATGAATGAATTGATTAACGATGTGGAACATGAATTAATTGTGGTTATACAGGTTTAATCATTTGTGTTTGGTTGTTTTTAATTAGCAAAGGCAGTGACCAACTCTAAGTCACTGTGTAGATCTATTCAGCTGGGCATTTTTGATTAGGTTGTTAGAAGCTTTGAAGTGTATCTTGAATCTCTGCTGCAGTCAACTGCAGCAGCACTAAATTATTCAACACCAAGCACTGTAAGGCAGACACATAAATGCACCATATGGAGCCAATAAAAGGTGTTAAAAACAGAGGGAAAAAGTTACTGACAAAATGTGAGAAGGTTTTCAAACAGGGGCAATATTGTCAATTTAAATTGCAAAGACTTTATTCACACTCAACACCAAACAAAGGAATATAGATTACCGTTTTATTTTAGAATATTTGGAAGATGGAAATAGCCCTTGAACTCCCTCAGCCTGAAGTCATAATCTTCTTCATTTGTTATCAAAATCTATGCTCTACCACTCCTCAATGTGAACTTTATACCCTAGTAAGGCTGGTTTCCTTATTATTTCCTAAATCCATTATCTTTACTCCAGACTTCATGTCCTTGCTCATGTATGCCCCCCAATTTGAAATATTCTATCTCGTGTCCTTTGTCTAATTGACTTTAATTCTTCCCTGTCCTTCATACCCAGCCTAAATCCTACTACCTTCAAGGAATCTTCTGCCAGCTGTTCTGGTTCATATGAATTGAACCTTTTATTATTATTTTATTTTCTACAACACTTATGTCTATGGCACTCATGTACCCTGACTCCAATAATCCTTCATCCCCACTGGGACCTACAACCTATTGACCCTAACACCTTTATACTGTCCCTACTTTCCTCACGTGTCCACTTCTCTCTGTATCTGATGTAAGTAACCTCCACAGACCATCATTATAATCAATCCCTTGAATATATTTTCAACTCTTGCTTACAGTACTTGTTTAGCAAAATTCCAAACTAGGGTATTTCTACCTCTCCCTCTATGTGCAGTTGTGGTCACATAGCTGAGCATGGCTGCAGAAAAACATAATCATACTGAATGATCTCATTTTGAATAGCTGATCACTAATCTTGAATGGGTTCTTAATGCTGCCTGGCAACTTTTTGTATTTCACCATTCCGTTCACTCTCCCACTCTCCTAAACAACTTATCACATTGTCATGTGATTATGTATTGGCTTATTCTCCAGTTATTTGAGGAGCCTTGTTTATGCAAAGCTGTATGTAACTTGAAGGCAGAAGCCCATTGTCAGAAGCCCCTTTTATAGCCTTAATCATGTTAAGCACATGAGAAGTGCCCTGTAAATGGGCCAAGGTTCTTGAATAGGCCCTCTAGTCCATCCTGAGAGAATAGCAAGGAATTCCAGGAGTCTAGGCTGTTCAGTTAAGTGTGCAGAAGACCCAAAAGCCATTTGAAATTGCCCCTCACAGAGAATACTGACAGTGAAGGAGGGTGCCGAGAGAAAGACAAATGAGGGTTCTTTATACAACCTGATAGGACAGAGTAGAACTGCCCCATAGGGTTCCAAGGAGTGGCTGGTGGATTTGAACTGCTGATTTGGCACCTCCTTAAAAAGCTGGAAATAGAACTACCATATGGTCCAGCAATCCCACTCCTTGGAATATATCCTAGAGAAATAGGAGCCCTCACACAAACAGATATATGCACACCCATGTTCATTGCAGCACTGTTTACAATAGCAAAAAGATGGAAACAGTCAAGGTGCCCATCAAGGGATGAGTGGATAGACAAATTATGGTATATTCATACAATGGGATACTATGCAACAATAAAGAACAATGATGACTCTGTGAAACATCTCACAACATGGATGTATCTGGCAGGCATTATGCTGAGTGAAATTAGCCAGTCACAAAAGGACATATTGTATGAGATCACTATTATAAGAACTCAAGAAAAGGTTTAAACACAGGAGAAAACATTCTTTGATGGTTATGAGGGCAGGGAGGGAGAGGGAGGGGTATTCACCAACTAGATAGTAGACAAGAATTATCTTAGGTGAAGGGAAGGACAACACACAATACAGTGGATGTCACACAACTGGACTGAACCAAAAGCTAAGAAATTTCCTGAATATAACCAAACACTTCAAGGGACAGAGTAGCAGGGGAAGGGGTCTGGGGACCATGGTTTCAGGGGACATCTAGGTCAATTGGCATAACAAAGGGTATTACAAAAATGTTCTGCATCCTACTTTGGTGAGTGACATCTGGGGTCTTAAAAGCTTGTGAGTGGCCATCTAAGATGCATCAAAAGAGGATGAAGAACACCAAAGACACAAGAAAATGTTAGCCCAAGAGACAAAAGGGCCACATAAACCAGAGACTCCATCAGCCTGAGACCAGAAGAACTAGATGGTACCTGGCTACCACCAATGACCGCCCTGACAGGAAACACAACAGACAGTCCCTGATGGAACAGGAGAAAAGTGGGGTGCAGAGCTCAAATTCATGTAAAAAGAATAGACTGAATGGTCTGACTGAGAGTAGAGAAACCCCAGAAGACATGGCCTTTGGACTCTCTGTTAACCCAGAACTAAAGCCATTCCCGAAATCAACTCTTCAGACAAAGATTAGACTGGACTATAAGACATGGAAGTCCTTGTGGTATAGTGGTTAAGAGCTACGACTCTAACCAATAGGTTTGCCATAACAATATGTGTATAAATTTTTGTATGAGAAATTAACTTGAACTGTAAACTTTCACCTAAAGCATGTTAAAAAAAATAAAAAATGAACTATAGGGAGAGGCAGTCATGAGACACATTGCCCTTACTACAGCATTCTCACAAAACCATGCCTGGGTTGCAGTTTTTGACTGAAGTCACTTATTATAGGTGGTTATTTCCCCTCTACTAATTAATTCTGCCAGGAACTGACGTAAACCAGTCCACACTAGATTTTATGAGATTTCTTTAAAAAAAAAAAATCCTTCTCTTCAATCAAATCTTTCCTAAGCTTTAATACTATCAGTTGCCCTTGAGTCGATTCCAACTCAGGGTGACCCCATGCGTGTCAAAGTAGAACTATGTTCCATAGGGTTTTAGATGGCTGTTTTTTTCTAAAGTAGATCACCAAGCCTTTCTTTGGAGCCACTTCTGGGTGGACCAGAACCTTTAACTTTTTGGTTAGCAATTAAGCATGTTAACTGTTTGCACCACCATAAAAAAAAAAAAATTTTTTTTTTTTTTTACCATAGACAGCCTGATGAGGGAAAAACCGAAGACCCAACAAGCATCATTACATTTTGTCAAGAATCTGAGATTTGAATTAAATTCTGGTGGTTAATAATTGTCATTTTGACCTTTATTTGTCAGTCCAGTCCCAGCAGTTACAAGTTCTAATTTACGTAATACACAGCTAATAAAAATACCAGCTGACGTTTATTGAACTCTGCCAGTCATTTGCTATGCAAGTATCTCTAATTTTTATTGCTCCTAATATAAGTGAGGGAGCCCTGGTGGCACAGTGGTTAAAAGCTCAGCTGCTAGCAAAAAAGTCGGTCGTTTGAATCCACCAGATGCTCCTTGAAAACCCTATGGGGCAGTTTTACTCTGTCCTACAGAGTCACTATGAATTGTTTTTTGTTTTGTTTTGTTTTGAATATAAGTGAGGAGTCCCTGAGTGGTCCAAGTGGTTAAGCACTCGACTACTAACCAAAAAGTTAGTGTTTTGAACACATACAGAGGCACCTTGGAAGAAAGACATGGCAATCTCCTTCTGAAAGGTCGGAGCCGTGAAAGCCCTATGGTGCACAGTTCTATTCTGCAACACACAGGGCTACCATTAGTCTGAGTCAACTTGTCAGCAATGGTTTGTTTTAATGTAAGTGAATGGCAGCTTTCCACTACAGTCCAGTTGGCACTGGTTGTCGATCAGCCAATCAAAGAGAGCTGATTAAAGTGAAGAATCACGGAACAATGATGCATATATACCTTAAAACATTTTGCTTTAATATAAGACATAAATGCATATTCTTCTGTCAATCTTCTGATGCTGAGCCAAGACCTTTTTTTAGTATAGGCTGGCTGAGTGGAGTTTAGTTGTTTGTTTCCCCCCTTTCATTAGCTATACCCATAATTAATAGTTTAAAGTTTCCACATTTAGTTTCTTTAAGGAGCGGCAGGAACTTCAACACACTTAGGATACATTTTGAAAGCAGAATTCTTCTAGATTTTTAAGATTTTTCCCCAAATCTTTTATAGTCATCTAATCCACACAGTTATTTTCAATGATTTGCCTTTTCTGAGTTTTTCAAAAGCTTTCAATTAGCATCTTCTCAGACCACATGGCCATAAAAGTAGAAATCAATAAGAGAAAAATCAGGGAAAAGAGATCAAATACTTGGAAACTGAACAATACCCTCCTGAAAAAAGACTGGGTTATAGAAGACATTAAGGAGGGAATAAAGAAATTCATAGAATGCAATGAGAATGAAAACACTTCCTATCAAAACCTCTGGGACACAGCAAAAGCAGTGCTCAGAGGTCAATTTATATCGATAAATGCACACGTACGTAAGGAAGAAAGAGCCAAAATCAGAGAACTGTCCCTACAACTTGAACAAATAGAAAGCAACAACAAAAGAATCCATCAGGCACCAGAAGAAAACAAATAATAAAAATTAGAGCTGAACTAAATGAAATAGAGAACAGAAGAACAATGGAAAGAATTAACAAAGCCAAAAGCTGGTTCTTTGAAAAAATTAACAAAATTGATAAACCGTTGGCTAGACTGACTAAAGAAATACAGGAAAGGAAACAAATAACATGAATAAGAAACAAGATGGGCCATATCACAACAGACCCAACTGAAATTAAAAGAATCATATCAGATTATTATGAAAAATTATACTCTAACAAATTTGCAAACCTAGAAGAAATGGATGAATTCCTAGAAAAACACTACCTACCTAAACTAACACAATCAGAAGTAGAACAACTAAAGAGACCCATAACAAAAAAAGAGACTGAAAAGGTAATCAAAAAACTCCTAACAAAAAAAGCCCTGGCCTGGACGGCTTCACTGCAGAATTCTACCAAACTTTCAGAGAAGAGTTAACACCACTACTACTAAAGGTATTTCAAAGCATAGAAAATGATGGAATACTCCCTAACTCATTCTATGAAGCCACCATATCCCTGATACCAAAGCCAGATAAAGACACCACAAAAAAAGGAAATTACAGACTTTTATCCCTCATGAACATAGATGCAAAAATCCTCAACAAAATTCTAGCCAATACAATTCAACAATATATCAAAAAAATAATCCACCATGACCAAGTGAGATTTATACCAGGTGTGCAAGGTTGGTTTAATATTAGAAAAACTGTTAATGTAATCCAGCGTATAAATAAAACAAAAGACAAAAACCACTTGATCTTATCAATTGATGCAGAAAAGGCATTTAACAAAGTCCGACACCAATTCATGATAAATACTCTCAGCAAAATAGGAATTGAAGGAAAATTCCTCAACATAATAAAGGGCTTCTATGATAAAAATAAAAAAAAAATTTGTATTTTTTTTTTATGCAAAGCCAACAGCCAACATCATTCTAAATGGAGAGAGCCTGAAAGCATTTCTCTTGAGAACAGGAACCAGACAAGGATGCCCTTTATCACCACTCTTATTCAACATTGTGCTAGAGGTCCTAGCCAGAGCAATTAGGCTAGACAAAGAAATAAAGGGCATCTGGGTTGGCGAGGAAGAAGTAAAATTATCTCTATTTGCAGATGACATGACCTTATACACAGAAAACCCTAAGGAATCTTCCAGAAAACTACTGAAACTAATAGAAGAGCTTGGCAGAGTCTCAGGTTATAAGATAAACATACAAAAATCACTTGGATTCCTCTACATCAACAAAAAGAACATCGAAGAGGAAATCACCAAATCAATACCATTCACAGTAGCCCCCCAAGAAGATAAAATACTTAGGAATAAAGCTTACCAAAGAAGTAAAAGACCTATACAAAGAAAACCACAAAGTACTAGTGCAAGAAACTAAAAGGGACCTACTTAAGTGGAAAAACATACCTTGCTCATGGATAGGAAGACTTAACATAGTAAAAACGTCTATTCTACCAAAAGCCATCTATACATACAATGCACTTCCGATCCAAATTCCAATAACATTTTTTAATGTGATGGAGAAACAAATCACCAACTTCGTATGGAAGGGAAAGAAACCCTGGATAAGTAAAGCATTACTGAAAAAGAAGAAAGTGGGAGGCCTCACTCTGCCTGATTTTAGAACGTATTATACAGCCACAGTAGTCAAAACAGCCTGGTACTGGTACAAAAACAGGCACATAGACCAATGGAACAGAATTGAGAACCCAGATATAAATCCATCCACATATGAGCAGCTGATATTTGACAAAGGCCCAGTGTCAGTTAATTGGGGAAAAGACAGTCTTTTTAACAAATGGTGCTGGCATAACTGGATATCCATTTGCAAAAAAAATGAAACAGGACCCATACCTCACACCATGCACAAAAACTAACTCCAAGTGGATCAAAGACCTAAGCATAAAGACTAAAATGATAAAGATCATGGAAGAAAAAATAGGGACAACATTAGGAGCCCTAAAACAAGGCATAAACAGAATACCAAACTTTACTAAAAATGACGAAGAGAAACCAGATAACTGGGAGCTCCTAAAAATCAAACACCTATGCTCATCTAAAGACTTCACCAAAAGAGTAAAAAGACCACCCACAGATTGGGAAAAAATTTTCAGCTATGACATCTCCGACCAGCGCCTGATCTCTAAAATCTATATGATTCTGTTAAAACTCAACCACAAAAAGACAAACAACCCAATCAAAAAGTGGTCAAAGGATATGAACACGCACTTCACCAAAGAAGATATTCGAGCAGCTAAAAGACACATGAGAAAATGCTCTCAATCATTAGCCATTGGAGAAATGCAAATTAAAACTACAATGAGATTCCATCTCATTCCAACAAGGCTGGCATTAATCCAAAAAACACAAAATAATAAGTGTTGGAGAGGCTGTGGAGAGATTGGAACTCTTATACACTGCTGGTGGAAATGTAAAATGGTACAACCACTTTGGAAATCTATCTGGCATTTTCTTAAACTGTTAGAAATAGAACTACCATAAAACCCAGAAATCCCACTCCTCGGAATATACCCTAGAGAAATAAGAGCCTTTACACGAACAGATATATGCACACCCATGTTTATTGCAGCACTGTTTACAATAGCAAAAAGCTGGAAGCAACCAAGGTGTCCATCAATGGATGAATGGTTAAATAAATTATGGTATATTCACACAATGGAATACTACGCATCGATAAAGAACAGTGACGAATCTGTGAAACATTTCATAACGTGGAGGAACCTGGAAGGCATTATGCTGAGTGAAATTAGTCAGATGCAAAAGGACAAATACTGTATAAGACCACTATTATAAGTTCTTGAGAAATACTATAAACTGAGAAGAACATATACTTTTGTGGTTGCGAGAGGGGGGAGGGAGGAAGGGTGGGAGAGAGTTATTTACTGATTAGTTACTAGATAAAAACTACTTTAGGTGAAGGGAAGGACAATACTCAATACAGGGAAGATCAGCTCAACTGGACTGGACCAAAAGCAAAGAAGTTTCCGGGATAAACTGAATGCTTCGAAGGTCAGCGGAGCAAGGGCAGGGGTTTGGGGACTATGGCTTAAGGGGACTTCTAAGTCAATTGGCATAATAAACTCTATTATGAAAACATTCTGCATCCCAATTTGAACTGTGGGGTCTGGGGTCTTAAACGCTAACAAGTGGCCATCTAAGATGCATCAATTGGTCTCAACCCACCTGGATCAAAGAAGAATGAAGAACACCAAGGTCAAAGGATAACTATGAGCCCAAGACAGAAAGGGCCACATGAACTAGAGACTTACATCATCCCGGGACGAGAAAAACTAGATGGTGCCCGGCCACAACCGATGACTGCCCTGACAGGGAGCACAACAGAGAACCCCTGAGGGAGCAGGAGAATAGTGGGATGCAGGCCCCAGATTCTCATAAAAAGATCAGACTTAATGGTCTGACTGAGACTAGAAGAATCCCAGCGGTCATGGGTATGGTCCCCAAACCTTCTTTTGGCCCAGGACAGGAACCATTCCCGAAGACTACTCATCAAATATGGAAGGGACTGGACAATGTGTTGGAGAGAGATACTAATGAAGAGTGAGCTACTTGTATCAGGCGGACACTTGAGACTGTATTGGCATCTCCTGTCTGGAGGGGAGATGGGAAGGTAGAGAGGGTTAGAAACTGGCAAAATGGTTACGAAAGGAGAGACTGGAAGGAGGGAGCGGGCTGACTCATTAGGGGGAGAGTAAATGGGAGTATGTAAAAAAAAGTAAGGTGTATATAAGCTTATATGTGACAGACTGACTTGATTTGTAAACTTTCACTTAAAGCACAATAAAAATTGTTTTTTAAAAAAAGCTTTCAATTTAGCTTTTGTAAGTTTTACGTGCATTTGCATCTCTTTAGTTCAAGTAACTAGTTGCTGTAACAAGTACAACTGGCATAATCAGGTTTGGGAATAAAGACAATGACTCATGGAGTATCAGAATTCAATTGATAGGAGCAGAAGTACACTGTATACAAGAGCTTAAGTTCCTTGTTTCAAGCAGTGGGTAGTTCTGCAGTTATTCCCAAGAACACTTGAAAGGCAGTTACTTAACCTCTCTAAGCCTTAATTTTTTTCATCTTAATCATCTTAAGAAAGGATAGCCCCTATCTCCAGGCTTGCTATTGGGATCAAGTCAGATCATTTATGGAAGCTACTAGCACATACAGGGAGCTCAATAAATAACAGGTCAGAAAAAATAAGAGCAATGAATTTTTCCCCTTTGTTCATTATTATAATTATAACAGAGTCATTTTCCTTGCCTGGAATGCTCGTCTGCATCGTAGTTCAACTTATTCCTAACTCCTACCTTACGTTTTATTTGACTGAATTACCCTATACTGATTCTTCCCCTCTAAAAAATTACTACCAATACTGTACTCTTAGCAATTCAATAAATATCAAATTCTTACCATTTATAGGACTGTAAACAGAACTTTAAGAGATACAATAAAGAATAAGACACAGACTCTGTCTTTGACATTTTCCCTATCTAATTAGTTGTATAATCTGTTTGTCAAAAGATGGGATGGGGTATAAAAGGCAACCTAATGACTGAGGGGAGAGTTTTTAAAAACATATATACAGTCAATTCTTATTATTCATAGTAGTTCTGTTCTATAAAGTTACCACGAACACTGAATTTGCAAACACTATTCATTATTTCCAGCAGAAATGCAGGGTTAGATTCCTGTAAGCTTCTGGTCATAACATTTCTTACATAACCTTGTTTTACGTATGTTTCTATTTAAAGACAACTTATTTAATACATGAGTCGGAATCGACTCAACACAACAGATTTGGTTTGGGTTGTATTTAATGTATATTGTTGATTCATTAACACCAAATTCGTGGTCAACAGCACTATAACTCATGTCTGAACTAAGCTTGTCTAATGCATATATTTTCTAGGTAAAGCACATCACCACCTTTTGAGCTTAGGAACACTTAGCACTTCAGCACTACACTTAGGGACCTTTTTAAACAGCAAAATACTAACAAAAAGCATAAAAATGTGAAAAACATGGCACTAAACAGACCAGGAAAAGGATACTTGTTTACAGTATGAGAGCTGAAATGAGAATACAAAGCATCGCCTTGTTAGACCTCAGCCAGGAACGTGGGTGCTGAGTGCCTCAAATTTTTTGCCACTCTATGCGTGACTGCAAATGACAACAAAAGTGCCATGACTATTAATTCTGAGGTTACAAATAAATTTTCCAAGTAGGCAAATTTGCAAACATGAAATCTGCAAATAATTAAGATCAACCGTACCTGAGAAGATTTATATTCAGTGTATGTCAAGAATTTCTACAAATCATTGAGGAAAATTGAGACTTAAATAAGTATGCCACAAAGAGTACATGTCCAATAAAAATGTGTTTCACATTGTTAGTTGTCACGAAGGATATGTAAATTAAAATAACTAGGAGATATCATTTCATATCTAACAGGGTGGATAAACAATTTTTAACTATTTCAAGGGTTGTTGAGGATATGGAACTACTGGAGCTTTCTTACACTGCTGATGAGAATGTAAATTGGTACAATTGCTTTGGAAAACTGGCAATATCCACAGTCTGAACGCATATCCCATAAGTCATCAGCTCCACTCCTGGTATATCTTTTTAAAATTGTATAAATACATGCACCAAAAGCACATGTATAAGAATGTTCATAGCAACATTATTCATACTATCCCCAAAGGAGAAATCATCCAAATATCCGTCAACAGAAGAATGCATAAGTAAATTATTACATAATCATGTAATAGAATACTATACAGCAATAAAAATAAACTATTATTACACATAGAAACATGGACGAATTTCACAAATGTAATATTGAACGGAACAAAGCAGACAAGAAAGATTCTAAGCTGTCTGACTTCATTTACATAAGGTATAAAAGCAGGCAAAATCCATATATGGTGATAGAAGTCAGAAAATGGTTACTTGGGGAAGTAATGACAAAGAGGGGAATTAAAGGAAGCCTCTGTAGCTGTTGCATGGCTGATCTGTATGGTTGTTATACACCCTTTGCTGTCAAGTTGATTCTGACTCATAACGATCCTATAGGACAGAGCACCTGGTGGATTTGAACTCCTGACCTTTTGGTTGGTAGCCAAATGCTTAACCACTACGCCACCAGGTCTCCAGTTGTTATATATAGGTATGTCCAATTTGTAAAAAAATCATCAAGCTATACACTTAAAATTTGTGCACTTTCCTGTATATATGCTATATATCGATAAGAATCTTTATTTAAAAAAAAAATTAGCCCATCAGAGATAAATAGAAGTTGAACACAAAGCAAAATGTGAGAAGTGCTATAAAAAGACTATTAAGTGAAATACTATAGGGTTAAATAGAGAAAATATATTAGGATGGAAGAAGTCATGGGGGTAGAGTTTTCAGTTTGCCTAGGAAGGACAAGGGTAAGATGGGAGAAGGCAATGGAGGAATATTTCCGAAGAGAGTGAATATCAAACATAAAGGTAGAGTAAAACTGCCTCATAGGGTTTCCAAGGCTGTAAATCTTTACAGAAGCAGACTGCCACATCTTTCTCCTGCAGAGTGACTGGTGGGTTCAAGCCACTAATCTTTCAGTTAGCAGCCTAGTGCATTAACCACCGCATCACCAGGGCACCTTTACATGCCCAAGGAACATAAAATATTCCAATTTGGCTGAGTGTCAAGTACGAGGACAACAATGAGAAAAAGACTAGAGAATAGGTTATAATTACATTGTATAAGCCAAAAACCAAACCTCTTCCCATCATGTTGATTCCGACTCACACATTGTATAACGCCTTGAAAATCAGGCTGAAAAATCTGCTTTCTATTCAAAAGAAAACAGGGATCCATTGAAGATTTTTGAGCAGATAATCCCTTTGCAAGTTTAAGCAGATGGCAGTAGGAGGGGAATGTAGGAGCAGAGGAACTGGAAGCAGGGTAATCAGCAGTCTATCTCAAATGGACTAGGAGAAAAACCTGAGGACTTGAACTAGGCTGGAGGCAATAAGCATGGAAAAGAGATGTTGCATGAAGATGACAACATAGAAAAACAGTCGATATAACTTGAAAACTAATTGGACATGAGAGCAAGAGAGACAGAACAGGTAAAGACAGTCACCAAGATAGGCTGACCAGAAGGATCATCGTGCAGAAAACTTTAAACTATTAAACCTTTTTATTTCCCTGTATTCTGTCTCAATTAAACTTTATACTTTCTGAGAGCAGTGTATGTCATTCTTTCTTGTATCCCCACCTCCTAATATAAAAACTCATAAAAATATTTGGCTTTGATCTTCATTGTAACGGGGGATAGCATGTGACCAAAACCCACCCTTCCCCCCTCACTGCTTCCAGGTAGACCAGGAGTTTGACTCTGTTTTCAGTTTTCACTTTGCCAAATTCAACAATGCTCTGGCCCAATAAACAAGTGGAACAGGAAAGAATTTCCAAGACAATCAGATAGTCATCATATGTCAAACATCCTTGTGTTTAATTCTAAGGTACATTTGACGTAAAACTGAGCATTGTTCCAGAAAAAAAAAAAAAGTCTTCATCCATTCAACATTAATTAAGTACCTTCTATTTTTTTTTTTTTTATGTGTCAGACAATTCTTCTTCGGTCTTGCTTATTCATTGTCCAGAAGATGAACTGACTCCTTTGAATTGTGGTGTTGGCGAAGAGTATTGAATATACCATGGACTGCCAAAAGAATGAACAAATCTGTCTTAGAAGAAGTACAACCAGAATGCTCCTTAGGAGCAAGGATGGCGAGACTGCGTCTTACAAACTTTGGACATGTTGTCAGGAGGGATGAGTCCCTGGAGAAGGACATCATGCTTGGCAGAGTATAGGGTCAGTGGAAAAGAGGAAGACCTTCAACGAGGTGGATTGACTGACACAATGGCTGCAACAATGAGCTCAAGCACAACAACAATTGTAAGGATGGCTCCGGACCGGGCAGTGTTTCGTTCTGTTGTGCATAGGGTCACTATGAGTCGGAACCGACTCGACAGCACCTAACAATAACAACAACATGTGTCAGCCACCTTAAGAAACTCACAGGATTTGGAAAAAGCTTCTTAAGTAAATTCATGGGGTTTCAAATCTTAGGCATCAGAAACAAAGACATTGATAAAAAACCAAACCTGTTGCCATCGAGTCGATTCCGACTCATAGCAGCCCTATAGGACAGAGTAGAACTGCCCCATAGATTTTCCAAGGAGCACCCGGTGGATTCAAACTGACCTTTTTTTTAGCAGCTGTGGCACTTAACCACTACACCACCAGGATTTCCGAGACATGGATAGATATCTTTAATGACAGTTAGTTGGTGGAATACATTTAAATAGTCAAGTCCCATGGGACACTTTAAATTTGTCCCACAGTCATCTTGGTTCAGTGTTTTCTAAACATAGTCTTTAAGCTTTTTATTATTTTTTAGCACCTGGGATGTTCATAAAGCCAGAAAATTATTATCTCTGAAAAGCTGTGTTGGGTCTTAGGTTTACAAAACAACCCTGGATTTTTTCCTAAATAGTTACTGAAAGATTGTGGTTTTCACTTCCCTTGAATCCTATGGTCTAGAGCAGTGCTGCCCAAAAGAACTTTCTGTGCTGATAGAAACATTCATTCAGACCTGTCTAGGCAATAGCCACATGTGGCTACTGAGACTTGACACGTGGCTAGGGTGACTGAGAAACTGAATTTGAAATTTTAAGTTCAATTAATTTTTATTTAAATTTTAAATAGCCACCTATGACTAACCCCAAATCACACCCATTGCCACCAAGTCGATTCCAACTTGTAGGGACCCAATAGGATGGGGTAGAACTGCCCCATATGGTTTCCAAGGAGTGGCTGGTAGACTCAAACTGCCAACCTTTCAGTTAGCAGCCAAACTCTTAACCACTGTGTCACCAGAGCTCACACATATGACTAGTGACTACCATAGTGGGTGGCATAATCCAGGGTGTTAGTGATTATCACTCTAAGAAGTGCCTAACCTTCTTGCCAACACTACAACTTAAAGATGAGTGAATATTCTATAAAGGAATGCTGAGCTTTTGTGTCACTTGTTTTGCTGAAGAATCCCAGAATCTTGGTAGTGGTGATAAGGACTTCTGTGTAGTTATTTTAATGGAAACCTACAACCATTTATTGGCCACTATCTAAGTGCCAGATTCTGTGCTAGTGTGAGGGATAGATTCATGAAGATGTTCTTTGTTTTGGAGAAGCCTACAACCACAGCTGGGAAGTAACAAATAAGCAGATAACATCAGTTTAATATAGTGAGTGGTGGAAGGGACACCAGCAAAGAAAGAACACTTCACCAAGCGTTTCCTGGTAGAGGTGGATCCTGATTTGTGTTTTGAAGGCTCAGTAGGAGTAAGCCAGGCAAAAGGGTGAGGGGTGAAGACGGAAGGAGAAGGGTATCCAAGACAACTGGGGCAGCACAAGAAAAGCCACACATTTGGGGACTTCGCTGTTGCAAGGAAAAGTACAAGGCAAGGAGTATCAGGAGATGAGGCTAGAAAGGTAGACAAAGGTCATATCAAAGGGGCTGATTCAGTCAACAAATATTCATTGAGCACCTACAGTGTATCAGATATTATGTGATTTTTTTTTTTTTAAGTGCTAGGAACACAGAGTCAACATGACTCTTGTCCTTCTAATGCTCAGTATTCACTGGGGTATATACAAACATAAACAGGCAATTCAAAGAAACTGAAAAGTACTATAATAGAGTAGGAACAAGATGCTTTGGGGACACATATGAGGCTTACGTATCCAGCCTTGGTGTCAGAAAAACTTCACTCAAACAAAGGGTTAATATCAATAGGCTGAGGTAACTCTCATTTGAAAGAGAGTTGGATAACTATCCTCACTGGCAAGACCATATAGTACAAAAGGATATATCTCAAACAGCACCTCACTTAGTCTTCTCTCAGACAAAAATATGTATAAAAATGACACCGCCCATTAAATACTCCTTATACTATAGATATTTCAATATCTCTGTGATATAGTGTGAAAGGAGAATGGGATCTGGCAAGTCACCAGTAATTGGGACTCTTGAGACAAGATAACGTTCCTGTCTTAGTTGTCTAGTGCTGCTATAACAGAAATACCACAAGTGGATGGCTTTAACAAAGAGAAGTTTATTTTCTCACAGCAAAGTAGGCTAAAAGTCCAAATTCAGGGCATCAGCTCCAGGGGAAGGCTTTCTCTCTCTGTTGGCTCTGGAGGAAAGTCATTGTCCTCAATCTTTCCCTGGTCGAGGAGCTTCTCAGGTGCAGGGACCGCAAGTGCCTCCTGGCACTGCTTTCTTGGCGGTATGAGGTCCCCGCCCCCCTTTCTGCTTGCTTCTCTTTCATTTTTATCTCTTGAGAGATAAAAGGTGGTGCAGATCACACCCCAGGGAAACTCCCTTTTATATTGGATCAGGGAGGTGACCTGAGTATGGGTGATGTTACAATCCCACCCTAATCCTCTTAACATAAAATTGCAATCACAAAATGGAGGACAACCACACAATACTGGGAGTCATGGCCTAACCAAGTTGATACACACATTTTTGGGGGGACATAATTCAATCCTTGACAGTTCCTTATGCGAATTGTCTCTTGTTTTCCCCAAAAAGTGCTGTATGATTATGTTTGAAGATTAAGCCATTTGGTGCTCTTTCACTTCAGCTAGCATTCACTGAAGTCTTTCTTTGAATTTGAGCTCCTTGAGGGCAGGGATTATGTCCTTCCTCTCTTTTCTTCCAAGCATGAAATCCAGCATACAAAGGTGTCCAAGTAATATTTGTTGAAAAGAATGAATGAGTGAATAAGTAAAAAAAATGCCCTGCAGGTGCTAGATGTTACGCATACGAACAAGAGTTCAATATGATGGCTGCCATTGATGAGCTCACAGTATAGCTGTAAAATCAGACATATACTTTCCACCTAATATGAAGTCTCATTTCCCAGAGTGTATTCCATGGGACTCTGGTCTTGAGAAAAGTAACAGATCTAAAAAAAAAAAAAAAGAGTAGTCCATGGTCCAATAAGTGTATAGAAAATATACATAACGTATCCTTTTTTTTTTTTTTTTTACAGGTTTAAAATGCATTCCAAGATATTAAGGGTCCTGAGCAGTCCTGCAGTAAAGAAATCTGATTAGCCTACCATTTGTCGTACTTATTTGACCACAAAACCTTTTCTGCTCTTTTGTTTGTTTGAACAACATTTGTTAGCTTGCCACAGAGCCAGTGTTCTGAAGAGTTCATTCAGGGTGTTTCTCATAAAATGTGATCAACACTTTTCTACCACAGAAATGTCACAAATATATTAACAAAATGTTAGTATGAATGCAAGATTGGCTTAACATTAAAAAACCAATCAATGTAATTCACCATATTAAACTAAAAAACCATCTGATCATCTTAACGGATGCAGACTAAGCACTTAAAAAATTCCAACACATTTTCTTAATAAAACCCCTCAGGAAAAAAGTAAAAGAACTTCCTCAATCTGGTAAAAGGGAATCTATGGAAAACCTACAGTTAACATCAAATTTAACAGTGAAAGAATAATTGCTTTCTCCCTAAGATCAGAAACAAGGCAAGGATGCGTGATCTCCAACTTCTATTTACCATTGTATTGGAGGTTCTGCCTACTGCAGTAAGGAAAGTAAAAGAAGTAAAATATATTAAGATTGGGAAAAGAAGAAGTAAAACTCTCTATTGACAGATGACATAATCATCTATGCAAATAATCTCATGGAAACTACAAAAAAGCTATTACAAATATAAGGGAGTTTAGTAAGGTTGCAAGGTATGCGATCAATGAACAAAAATTAATTAAATTTCTATGTGCTAGCAATGAAAAAAATTTGGAAAAAATACCATTTAAAATAGCATCAAAATATAAAATACATAGGGATAAATCTGACAGAGATATGCGAACTTCAGAACATTGCTGCAGAAAATTAAAGAAACAGAAAAAATGGAGAGATATGTCATGATAATGGACAGAGGACTGATTTAGAAAATAATATTGGAATCATTATTCCCTGTCCTTAAGCATAGAGAATGTGACCCAGTTGGAGCTGAGCTCACAAGGACTCATGAGGACACATCAACTGGGCCCTCAGGTGTAAAAACAATAGGTAGGATAATCTTGGAAAATATCTTTTAGGGAAACTTCCACATAAGACAGAACACAAAAGACTTTCCACTCTTATGTTTTTCTATTAGCATTTAGTGAATAGACAATTTGTTGGACCAATGAAGACCCTCCTGACTATTGTGGCTGAAACCTGTACCAATGATTGTTAAGAAGGATGATTCAAAATGTAGGATCACGGTTTCTAGCCAATCTGTGAAAAGGTGAGACTTTCAATGGTTTTGCCCATTTTGCAATGTTAATGTATACCAAGGACTCTAACTTTCTCTGGACTCGGGCAGAGATGGCTGTGACAGGATGCTTGTCCATTTTCTCATTCTCGCTTATTCTGTAATATTTCCTTGGACTTGGGCACGCTTGGCTTTAGCAACGTGCTTGTCTACTTCCCACTTCTGTCTTTTTGATCATATGCCGAATTAAACTTTCTTTTTGCTTTACTAAACTTTGTGATTTTTTGATCCTACAACAGGACTCAGTATTGTAGAGATGTCAGTTCATCTCAATTTGATCTACGGTTTCAAGGCAATTCCAATCAAAATTCCAGCAGGATTTTTTTTTAATACAAATTGACACACTGATTCTAAAATTCATACAGAAGTGCAAAGGACTAAGAAAAGCCAAAAGAGAAAGAAAGAAATCTTGAAAGAAAAAAAGTTAGAGGACTTACAATATGCGAGACTTATAAAGCTATAGTAAGCAAGACAATTTGGTAATGGCATAAAACATTTGAAGAGATTGGTGGAGCAGGACACGTAGTTAAAGAAATAGACTGATATATTTATATTTTTTATATATGGTCAATCGATTTTCAACAAAATTACAAAAGCAGTTGAAAGGAGAAACAATAGCCTTTTAAACAAACGGTGCTGAGACAACTGGTTATGCATGTATAAAACGTCATATACAAAAATTAACTAAAAATGAATCATAGGCCTAAATGTAAAACTTAAAATTATAAAACTCCTAGACAAATAAATAGAAGAAAATCTTTGTGATCTTGAGTTAGGCAATAATTTCTTAGAGCACCAGAAGCATGATCCATAAAGAAAGAAAAAATGATAAATGAGATTTTATTAAAATGAAGAATTACTGTTCTTTAATAAGAGGGTGTCAAGAAAATGAAAAGACCAGGCACAGACTGTGAGAAAATATCTACAAGCCACAAATCTGACAAAAGATTTGTATCTAGGATATAAAAAAAAAAAATCTTTCAAAATTCAATAAGAAAACAAGGCAATTTTTAAAATGATTAAAAGATTTGAACATTCACTTCACCAAAGGATAAACTTGAATGGTAAATAAGCACATGAAAAAAACGCGCAACATCATTTTTCGTTAGGAAAATGCACATTAAAGCCATGATGAAGTTCTACTACATGTCACTTACAATGGCTGCAATTAGAACACTGATCGCTCCACGTGTTCCAAGATTGTGGAGCAACCAGAACACTCGTATTTTTCTGCTGGGAATGTGAAATAGTACAACACCCACCACTTCGGAAAGTACTTTGATACTTTCTTAAAGAGCCATTCTAGTTCAGAGAGCTGGAATAGACATAGTTTTTCCCATTCTTCCCAATGTTGTTCTTAGGTGCCGTCGAGTCAGTTCCGACTCATACGACCCTGTGCACAACAGAACAAAACACTGCCAGGTTCTGAGCCATCCTTACAATCGTTGTTATGCTTGAGCTCATTGTTACAGCCACTGTGTCAATCCACCTCGTTGAGGGTCTTCCTCTTTTCCACTGACCCTGTACTCTGCCAAGCATGATGTCCTTCTCCAGGGACTGATCCCTCCTGACAACATGTCCAAAGTATGTAAGACGCAGTTTCGCCATCCTTGCTTCTAAGGAACATTCTGGTTGTACTTCTTCTAAGACAGATTTGTTCGTTCTTTGGCAGTCCACGGTATATTCAATATTCTTCGCCAACACCACAATTCAAAGGCGTCAATTCTTCTCCCGTCTTCCTTATTCATTGTCCAGCTTTCATATGCATATGCTGCGACTGAAAATACCATGGCTTGGGTCAGGCGCACCTTAGTCTTCAGGGTGACATCTTTGCTCTTCAACACTTTGAAGAGGTCCTTTGCAGCAGATTTGCCCAATGCAATGCGTCTTTTGATTTCTTGACTGCTGCTTCCATGGCTGTTGATTGTGGATCCAGGTAAAATGAAATCCTTGACAACTTCTATCTTTTCTCCGTTTATCATGATGTTGCTCATTGGTCCAGTTGTGAGGATTTTTGTTTTCTTTATGTTGTGGTGTAATCCATAGTGAAGGCTGTGGTCTTTGATCTTCATTAGTAAGTGCTTCAAGTCCTCTTCACTTTCAGCAAGCAAGGTTGTGTCATGTGCATAATGCAGGTTGTTAATGAGTCTTCCTCCAATCCTGAGGCCCCGTTCTTCTTCATATCATCCAGCTTCTCGTATTATTTGCTCAGCAACACAGGTTGAATGGGTATGGTGAAAGAATATAACCCTGGCAAGCACCTTTCCTGACTTTAAACCAATCAGTATCCCCTTGTTCTGTCAGAACAACTGCCTCTTGATCTATGTAAAAGTTTCTCATGGGCACAATAAAGTGTTCTGGAATTCCCATTCTTCTCAATGTTATCCATAATTTATTATGATCCACACAGTCGAATGCCTTTGCATAGCCAATAAAACACAAGGAAACATCCTTCTGGTATTCTCTGCTTTCAGCCAGGATCCATCTGACATCAGCAATGATATCCCTGGTTCCACAAACTCTTCTGAAACCGGCCTGAATTTCTGGCGATTCCCTGTCAATATACTGCTACCGTCGTTTTTGAATGATCTTCAGCAAAATTTTGCTTGCGTGTGATATTAATGATATTGTCCTATAATTTCCACATTTGGTTGGATCACCTTTCGTGGGAGTAGGCATAAATATGGATCTCTTCCTGTTAGTTGCCCGGGAAGCTGTCTTCCATATTTCTTGGCATAGATGACTGAGAACCTCCAGCCCTGCATCCGTTTGTTGAAACATATCAATTGATATTCCATCAATTCCTGGAGCCTTGTTTTTCGCCAATCCCTTCAGGGCAGCTTGGACTTCTTCCTTCAGTACCATCGGTTCCTGATCATATGCCACCTCTTGCAGTGGTTGAACATCAACTAATTCTTTTTGGTACAACGAGTCTGTGTATTCCTTCCATCTTCTTTTGATGCTTCCTGCGTCGTTTAATATTTTCCCCATAGAATCCTTCACTATTGCAACTCAAGTCTTGAATTTTTTCTTCAGTTCTTTCAGCTTGAGAAACGCCAAGCATGTTCTTCCCTTTTGGTTTTCCATCTCCGGCTCTTTGCACACGTCATTCTAATACTTTGTCTTCTCGAGAGGCCCTTTGAAATCTTCTGTTCAGTTCTTTTCCTTCATCACTTCTTCCTTTTGCTTTAGCTGCTCGATGCTCAAGAGCAAGTTTCGGAGTCTCCTCTGACATCCATCTTTGTCTTTTCTTTCCTGTCTTTTCAGTGACCTATTGCTTTCTCCAAGGATGATGTCCTTGATGTCATTCCACAACTCATCTGGTCTCCAGTCACTAGTATTCAATGCATCAAATCTATTCTTGAGATGGTCTTTAAATTCAGGTGGGAAAATTACTCAAGGTCCTATTTTGGCTCTTGTGGACTTGCCCTGATTTTCTTCAGTTTCAGCTTGAACCTACATATGAGCAGTTGATGGTCTGTTCCACAGTCAGCCCCTGGCCTTGTTCTGACTGATGATATTGAGCTTTTCCATCGTCTCTTCCTGCAGATGTAGTCAATTTGACTTCTGTGTGTTCCATCTGGAGAGCTCCATGTGTATAGTCGCCATTTATGTTGGTGAAAGAAGGTATTTGCAATGAAGAAGTCATTGGTCTTGCAAAATTCTATCATTCGATCTCCGGCGTTGTTTTTATCACCAAAGCCATATTTTCCAACTACTGATCCTTCTTCTTTGTTTCCAACTTTCGCATTCCAATTGCCAGTAATTATCAATACATCTTGATTATATGTTTGATTACTTTCAGACTGCAGCAGCTGATAAAAATCCATTTCTTCATCTTTGGCCCTAGTGGTTGGTGTGTAAATTTGAATAATAGTCGTATTAACTGGTCTTCCTTGTAAGCATATGGATATTATCCTATCACTGACACCCCCACGTGTCTGTCAGTTTGTTGTACTGTGGGGGCTTGTGTGTTGCTGTGATGCTAGAAACTATGCCACTGGTATTCAGATACCAGCAGGGTCACCCATGGAGGACAGGTTTCAGCTTAGCTTCCAGACTAAGACAGACTAGGAAAAAGGACCTGGCAGTCTACTTCTGAAAAGCATTAGCCAGTGAAAACCTTATGAATAACAGCGGAACATTGTCTGATATAGTGCTGGAAGATGAGCACCCCAGGTTGGAAGGCACTCAAAAGATGACTAGGGAAGAGCCGCCTCCTCAAAGTAGAGTTGACCTTAATGACGTGGATGAGTAAAGCTTTTAGGACCTTCATTCGCTGATGTGGCACAACTCAAAATGAGAAGAAACAGCTGCAAACATTCATTAATAATCAGAACCTGGAATGTATGATGTATGAATCTAGGAAAATTGGAAATTGTCAAAATGAAATGGAATGCATAAACATCGATATCCTAGGCATTAAAAAAAAAATTTTTTTTTTTTTTTTTTTGTGAGCTGAAATGAACTGGTATCGGCCATTTTGAATCAGACAATCGTATATAGTCTACTGTGCTGGGAATGACAACTTGAAGAGGAATGGTGTTGCCTTCATCTTCAAAAAGAACATTTTTCTTCCCAATAGGTTCAACTAAAAATGCTGGTCATTATATATAAAAACAAACATAAAGAGACTCTTAAAGTTCTAGAGGGTAGAAAGAAGACAAATCGATAGTACCCAATGTGGCAATGAATTCCCTGTTTTGTTTTTTTTTAATTGCTTCATGTACCAAAAGAGCCTCAAGAAAGGCCTACTCTACTCTCAACAACAACAAAAAAGAATGAATTACTGATATGTCCAATAACATGGATGAATTTCAAAATAATTATGCTAGTACTTGAGTGAAGGAAGCCAGACAAAAACAGTACATTCTGTTTAATTCCATTTATATAAAATTCTAGGGAATGCAAACTAGTATATAGTGCCAGAAAGCAGATCAGTGGTTGCCTGAGATGGGAGCAAGGGTGGGGAGGGGCTGGAGGGAGGGATTATAAAAGGGCAAAGAAAAAACTTTTAAGAATGATGGACGTGTTCACTATCTTGATTGTGGTGATGATCTCATGTGTATATACATACGTTAAAACTTATTAAACTAAATCATATACCTTAAAATGTGCAGTTGATTGTATGTCAGTTATGCCTCAATAGAATTGTTTTTTCATTTTTGTTATTTTGAGTCTCTCCATTGACCATTAAATTGGGTTCAAACTCCTTTCTGGACCTTACTGCTATTCACTTTTCTAGCCTATCTTGCTTGATCCCAGTAAAACTGGGTTATTCTCAATTCTTCAAACATGTGCCTTGCTTTCTTGTCTACCCACTTCTATAACAATTGGGAAATCAGAAGGTCAGGGAACTGGGCCCAAATTCCTTTCCTGCATGGCAAAAATTAGCTGGTGATGAATAATAGCTGCATTGGTACTTTTCAGTTCATCCAAGTCTCTGTGACTCCCTATTGTCTAGACTCACCAGTTTTACTCATTGATGTTATCTCTCTAGCGCCTATGGACCTTTGAATTTTCAACCTTTGCAATAGTAAATGGAGCACTGGCAGTCCAGTGGTTAAGAGCTTGGCTGCTAACCAAAAGGTCAGCAGTTCAAATCTACCAGCGTCTCCTTGGAAACCCTATGGGGCAGGTCTACTCTGTCCTATAGTACAGGGTCCAACTATGAGTCGGACTCGACAGCAGTGGGTTTGCTTTGTTTTTTGGATGTAGCGAATATCAACTCCCTTTTGACTTGATCATTTGTGGACTCAAGAAGCAGCAGGACTCCAGAAGCAGCAGGACTGTGTACTGGAATAGAGAATAGCTGATTAGAGGGATGTAGATTTTGAAAAGATTGAGGAATTTCTTTCCTGAGTGACTTTTAAGAAGCAAAGTGAACAGCCATGAAAATATATGTATGTGTACAATACAGATGTGTTTTCCTTTGAGTTTAAATAAGAACATTCTAATTGGTGCGTTTGTGGATCTTACATTTCCTTGAAACTTCTTTTTCACAAGGACAATATTTTCCATTTGAATCTTTGTGGTAGCTGGCAGGGGTAGGAACAAAAGAAAATTTTAATATCCTTCTGAACCAGAGGAAAAAATTATGAAAGCACAACAATTTGGGAAACTTTACATAAATCTTCGTATTCTCTTTCCAAGCTTCTGCTACGGTTTTCAGACATGCCTATGAATCACCGGTGATGACAGCATTGCATGACCCAGTACGTATGATGATACCTTCTGAAACAGACATCATTCCTGGTAGTACTAGTTGGCATCACATTTCAAGTCACAATTTCTGCTATTGAATTATGAGCTAGAAAATCGGGCTTTTTTAAAATAAAGTGACACCATCATGGTGTGCATGCTGGAGGCCATAATTGCCAATTGCTTAACATTCGTTGTGCAAGGGAGAACAGCAGTAAAGATAGCATTGTGAACGTTGATTTTTTTTTATTCCACTTCTAGTGTTATCCTATGTCGTTGACAATAGACCCAAAAACCCACCGCCATCAAATCAATTCTGACTCATAGTGACCGCATAGGGTTTCCAAAACTGTAAATCTCTAAGAAAGCAGTCTGCCACATCTTTCTCCCCCTGAGCTGCAGATATTTTAATTCCCTTGGGTTGGGGGGGAGGGGAGGTGATTCTTGTTCTGTCACCTGTTCTGGCTTTATCAATAGGAAGATGTCAAATTTTTGCCCTTTGTGTGGCTTCGGGCTGGGGTTCACTCAGCTCTAAGAAAATGCTTCAGCATGAATGGCGGTTTCCAGAGCTTATCAATAATTCCATGATTTTGCTCTAAGCAAAGGTGAGGGGGACAGGGACTTTATGGTACTGTCTTGTTCTCTATCTCTTTTTTTTTTTTTTGCCCTTGACAGTGCTTTAGGTCTTACTTGATTTATCTGTAAAACATGGACTATGTCCATGACCTCTACAAGGAAATATACAAATTGAAAATAAGAAGTTTAATCCACTTGAAGGCAATGGATTAAAAATAAGGGAAGAGGCTCCCTTCTACCCCTGTTCTTTCAGAACTCACTTCAGATAACTTGTAATTATAAATTCTTTTTTTGTCTCTTTGAGAAGTTTGTAAATCTAAAATGTCTCCTCCAGGATCTGGCAGCTACCTCTTGGAAATGTAACTTCAGCTGATCCTCCCCTGCCTTCCTGTTTGCTGGAAGGAGATGAGTATTACCTCAGGTGGCCCAGTCCCAAATTGCAAATTACCTCCTGCCATAAATCTACTAGAAAATTCACAATATTATTTTGAAAACATGACTGTAATGGGTCATATCCGTTTAGCTATGTAAGGGTTAGGATTCCTTTCTGTTTTTGCAGTCTCTTCAGTGGATTGTCCGCGATGCATCACTTTCTGGTTTAGTGCTTATTCAATGATAGAATTTTTCTTCCTCTTCTTTTTTTGTGGACAAGTTTTTCTGTATTGGGAGTAAATTTCTTTTTTAGTAACTTTTCCCCAACACTTTCCATGTTTCATAGCTTGTCATGTATTTTACATGTTGTGTTAGGTGCCATTGAATAGATTTCAACCCATAGTGACCCCATGTGACAGATTAGAACTGTCCCATATGTTTTGTTTTTGTTTTTTTTTTGGCTGTAGTCTTCATGGGAGCAGATCATCAGGCCTTTTTCCCCTGGAGCCACAGAATGGATTAAAACCACCAATCTTTTCGATTAGCAGCCAAGTGCTTAACCATTGGGACACCAGGGCTCCTTTGTATTTTACATAGAGCATTTGTACATTTGGTATTTATTGTCCACACACCCCTTTAAAGTAGAGATTTTATCATTTATCCATACTAACTACACATTAAGCCAATGGCAGGGCCAAAATATGAGCTAAGGTCTCTTCAATTTCATTGCTTTTGTTTATTCTCGCCACAGCCCTAAATTTCAAGACATCGCAAATAGGAGTAAGGGAGGAAAAATAGGGTAGCTTGGTGGACTGTGGTAACAATGTTTTCCTAGTGTTGTAGGGTAAAAACATCACAAAGTTTAGTAAAGCAAAAAGTTTTATTCAGCATATATTCAAAGAGGCAAAAGCAGGAAACAAACAAGGCACGTTGCCAGAGCTAATGTCTGACCATGTCCACAAAATATTACAGGGTAGACAAGAGTGGGAAACCCACAAGCATGCTGCCAGAGCCATGTCTGTCCGAGTCCAAGGAACTTTAAAGAATCATCGGTATATGTTAACGTTACAAGTGGGCAAAACCAGTGAAAGCTTCACCTTTTCGCAGATTGGCTAAAAATTGTTAAGTCACATAATTCTACATTTTGAATTGTCTTACTTAATAATCATTGGTACAGGTTTCAGTCACAGGGTCTCCACTGGTCCAACAAATCTTACTATTTATTAAATGCTAATAGAAAAAGATAAGAGTAGAAAGTATGTGGGTCTTTAGTGCTGTGTTTTATGAGTTGTTTACGTGAAAGTTTTCCTAGAAGATGTTTTTCAAGATTGTCCTAGCTATTGTCTTTATACCTCAGGGCCCAGCTGATGTGTCCTTGTGGGTCCTTGTGAGTCCAGCTCCAGCTAGGTCACATTCCAGGACTGAGATTAGTGCCTCCAATATTATCTCCTAAATACCTAGTGAAGAAACTTTTAGTGAGAGGGAAATACAAGGTCCTGTCTACTCTCCAGCTTCATCTCATGCCATTCTCCCCCACTTGCTTTCTCTACTCCAGCCTCGTTGGTCTCTCCATACCCAGAACAGATCAAGGTCTTTCCCACCTGAGGACTGTCACACTACCTGTTCAGTTGATTTGAATCACTCCTTTACTTCCTCAGCCTCTCTCGCCTGATATTTCAGGTTTTCATTTACATGTCTCTACTTCCCAGTCTAAATAAGGCCTATGACTTATTTAGTTCAAGTTTCCCCAAAAGAAGAGCCTGAGACAAAGGCTTTGTGTGAGTATATAGCAGGAGTGAACAACAGAGGAGTGAAAGAGGAAAGAAAGGTAAGTAAATACAGGGATGTGTAATTGCTTGATCAATGCTATTGGCAACTATTTGCTTGATCACACAGAATGTTATAGGACTCATGAAATGCATCGCAAAACCTTTTGGCTATTCGTCTATTGATTCCTGTAGGGCATTTGGTTGAAATATGTTGAGCGACCAACTCAATGTTGTATGGGGTTTAAAGTTCTCTAGATGATACTCTGTTTTTTATGTAGCGCAACTTGGAAAACAGATGAGGCTGCTGGTCTCTGGGAGCTCCTTCACCATTGGGCCCCAAGACATCACTAAAGCTCTAGCAAATGGGTAGAAGCAAGATGCTTATAATTACTATACTGCTCGAGGATTACACACTTACAGAGCCCAATGTTTTGTCTTCCACCTGCATTTCATTCTAATCAACCACAAGTAAGAGTCTTAGTAATTGTGATGCTACTAGTGAGGTGCTAATTGCCATCTGATTGGTGATCTAGCTCCAAATTCCCATCCTGAGGGTCTGTATTCTAGAGCCACTGCTGATAACAATTTTCTTATCCTGGGTTCCCCTCAGAGTATGAAATAAAGACTTTTTTACGAGTAGGAAGTAATAACGAGGCTCAGATACTGATGTATGGATGAATGTTTAAAAATCAGCTCGCCAGGAAAAATCTGCACATATGTACATTTAATTTATTATAAATTTATAAATAAAAGTGTCATACATTTTATTGATCTAAATCATGTATAGCACATAATTCCCAAATAATAAAATATACAACGCTATTTATGTCAAAACCCGTATACCCATTGCCATCAAGTCAATTCTGACTCATAGCATACAGAGTAGAACTGCCCCATAGGGTTTCCACGGAGCACCTGGTGGATTCGTACTGCCGACCTTTTGGTTAGCAGCCGTAGATCTTAACTCCTGCACCACCCAGGTTTCTACCCTGTATTCCCTGTCCATTCAGCCAGCTTCTGTCCCCCTCTGCCTTCTCTTCTCCCCTCCAGACAGGAGCTGCCCACATAGTCTCATGCGTCTACTTGAGCCAAGAAGCTCACCCCTTACCAGTATCATCTTCTATCTTATAGTCCAACCCCTGTCTGAAGAGTCCAATCCCTGTCTGAGGAGTTGGCTTTGGAATGGCTTCACTCATGGGCTAACAGAAGGTCTGGGGACCATGACCTCTGGAGTCCATCTAGTCTCAGTCAGACCATTAAGTCTGGTTTTTATGAGAATTTGAGGTCTGCATCCCACTGCTCTCTTGCACCATCAGGGATTCTCTGTTGGGTTCCCTGTCAGAGCAATCATCAGTTGTAGCCAGGCACCATCGAGTTCTCCTGGTCTCAAGCTGATGTAATCTCTAATTTATGTGGCCCTTTCTGTCTCTTGGGCTCATAATTACCTTGTGTCTTTGGTGTTCTTCATTTTTCTTTGTTCCAGATAGGTTTAGACCAATTGATGCATCTTAGATGGCTGCTTGCTAGCATTTATTGACTACCCACATGGCATTAATTCTGTCACACTCATGTTTGAATGTTGAGTAGATTTTCAAGGTCATGCCACACCATGAAGCCAGAGAAGCTCAAGGGCAGATGGGCCTGATAGAGGTGTAGATTGTACTTGGGTGAAACTGTTTGAAGTCTGCGCTGGAACCGCTTACTTCAGCAGTCACTGGAATAGGAAGTGAGCCAAGGCGATTTGCAGTAGTAAGCGAGGAGTTGCTGATAAAGTCCTCTTACTCTATCCCACAGCACCTAGTTCTTTTTGTTTTTAAATAGCTTTTGATCACTCTTTGTGATTATGTTCTTAGTTGCTGTGGAGTTTGCTCTGACTTATGGTGACCTTACAGGGTCACTAGGAGTCAGAATCGACTTGATGGCAGTGGGTTTAGTTTTTTGGGGTATGTCTGACAGGACAAAACATTGCCTAGTCCTGAGCTGTCTTCATGATTGTTGGTATATTTGAGTCCTGCATCAATCATCTATTAAGGTTTCCTTCATTTTTGCTGACCCTCTACTTTACTAAACATGTTGTCCTTTTCTAGCAATTGGCCTTTCCTGATGATGTGTCAGTACAGGCATGTCAAAAATACTGATGATGATAGTATATTTTTATGTCCATTTCTCTACTAGACTGCAAGCTGTGTGATAACAGGACTGATATCTCTTTGCCTCTTACTGTCCCCAGTGCCTGGTACTTGTACCCTGCACATAGTAGGTCATCGATAAATTTGATGGAAAAATATGTGAATAGGCGATTACAGGTATTCTTCAGTCATTTCTTAACCTCCCTCCCTCCCCCGACTACACTCCACCCTGGCAAACAACAGCAAAAAACCAAACATTTGTACGTAGTAAATATTACTAAAGTTTGGAGGTAATGGGAAGATGTAACCACATCTTTTCTCTCTTCTTTGTCCATTTTCTGGGGCTCTTTCATCAGCCTCTAGAAAGCAATTAGTCTTTCTTGTCTACTTGGCTCCTTCCCCAATGATCCACATCCAAAGAGCCATTAACATGCTCTGCGCAACAATGGTTGATTTACTTCCTGTCTCTCTTTTTAAAAGCACAGAGGTTGCTAGAGGAATTAGAATTCCCTTCTTTCCATTTTCTTCTCTCTTCTATCAGTCTCTTCTTGTGGAAATGAGCAACACAGAGATTTATTTCTCCACTAATGTGAATTATGACACCTCCTCTAGAAGGAAGGAGCACCTATGGTTAGTTTGGGTTTTAATTGTCAAACTCATCTTCATCACAAAGACTAATGCCTGGGAAAGTACTTGACATACAGCAGAATCCAGTAAGTATCAATTCCATTTACTTTTGCAACTCCCGTACAAATTCCAATATTTTTGATATGTCTATATACTTCCAGATCTATTATTTATTTGAACTTTCTTTAAATCACTTAACTTTTTTATTTAAATAAGTTTATTTAAATGTTAAATTGTATATACCTACCACAATTAGAAGGTTTTGTATCACCTCTTATAAATAGAAAGTGGCCCTAAAAATACGATCTAGTAAAAACAATTCAGTTTATTAAATCCTAGCTTGATAAATACTTTGTGCATGATACCTGTTTCAGCTTTGTTAAAAAAAAAAATTACACTACCAAGTGTTAGGTTTTTAAAAACACGAGCCTTGAAGAGATTTTACTCCCTTATATAATTAAAAGGATTAATATATTTGAAAGATTATGACTTCCTTATTATGGTTGTCAATGTTTTTTAAAGTTGTATCTATGTTGTTAGGTGCTGTTGAGTTGCTTCATTACAACAGAACGAAACCCTGTCCAGTTCTGCACCATCCTTACAATCATTCCTCACAATCATTGCTATGCTTGAGCGCATCATTGCAGCCACTGTGTCAATCCATCTCATTGAGGCTCTTCCTCTCTTTCACTGACTCTCCACTTTACCAAGCATGATGTCCTTCCCTAGGGACTGGTCCCTCCTGATAACGTATCCGTCCTAAGTATGAAAGACGAAGTCTCACCATTCTCCCTTCTAAGGAACATTCTGGTTGTACTTCTTTCAGGACAGATTTGTTTGCTCCCTAGCATGCATGGTATATTTAATATTCTTTGCCAACACCATAATTCAAACCAGTACTTGCTTTGAATGCAGAAAGAAGGCAATGGCACTCTAAATAACATGAAAACCAAGGAACCTGCTTATATCCTTTCTTTTTCATATTCCCTGCATGACATAGAAGGAAAAGAAAAAATAGGATAAGCTATAATTCCATTTCTTTTCAGTTCTTGCTTACTCATCAGTAAGCTGAAGGTTGAGAGTATTGGTAGAACGCTCATATATCAAGAAGTGAAAAAGAAACAATTGAGTTAATTTTGTGCATCATTCCCACTATTCAGAACAAAATACATATGTACCTGTTGTTGTTGTTAGTTGGTTGCTGTCAAGTCGGCTCCGACTCATGGCGACCTTATGTGTGACAGAACAAAATGTTGCCTGGTCCTGCATCAACTTCATGATCATTGGTATGTTTGAGCCCACTGTTGTGGCCATTATGTCACTCCATCTCACTGAGAGTTTCCCTTGTTTTAGTTGGCCTTCTACTTCACCAAACATGTGTCCTTTTCTAGTGATTGGTGTTTCCTGATGACATGTTCAAAGTAAGTGAGGGGAAGTCTTGCCATCCTCACTTTTAAGGAATATTTTGTTTGTACTTTTTCTAAGCTTGATTCATTTGTTCTTTTGGAAGTCCACCATATATTTGGGATTCTTTGTCATAGGTACATATGCGCTGCAAAAGAATTTAGTTGTCATCTCAGTGATTCTGCATGAGTCAAATGCTCATATGCTTGCATTCAAAACTGGCATTGCAAAATATAAAGAAGGGTAAGATTCATGCTAACAATTTAAATTTTTAATTTTTCTTTACTTGAACGACACTGAATAGCAAAAAATAAAATTAAATTAAAAAATAGCATGACAAATCAAGAGACACCACAGGAAAAAGGAAAAAGGTTTATATTTTAGTATCTTTAGCAGCAGTTTTTCCCGGCTTTTTGAACAATGGGTCTTACAAATTATATACCCTGCTCTGTTTGCAGAAAATGGCTTATAAATGTACCTTTGGCTAAATATAGAGAGATAGGCTAGTGTGGTTTCTAAAGATACCTGTCAGCCCAAATATTCCCCAATTCCATGTTCCTTAAATAAATCCTGCGAGTACTTAAAAGATCTGCTAGGCGTGTACTAATAGGTGAGATGTTGAAGGTCTTTCCTGGACACCTCTGCCCGAAGATTAAGTTAGTCATCAACCCTCTGTGCTATACTGTGCCCTTGTGTGTGTGTGTGTTTTACTGTTGTACTTAGCACAATATGTTAAAATTTATTTATTTATGTATGTGTCTCCCCTTTTAGATTGTGAGCTTCTTGAGGAAACAGACTTAATTATCTCTATATCCTCAGAAATCTGGCGAAGAGTAGACAGTCAATAAATGTTTTTAATAAACCCAACTATGTTTTAATTACTCGTGTATGGAATAGGCTCAGAAATGTCTCAAAAGTAGGTTATTTTTCCCCTGAATTACCTGCCCATTTGCTTCAGAAGCACTCTGGACAGGCATAATACCAAAGGAAGTGTTGGAGCTGGGATTCGAATCCCGGTACGTCTGTCCCCAGCACGTGTGCTCTTCTCATTACGTGGTGCTGTTGGCAGAGGAGAGCTGAGTAGGAAAGTAGGAGTTTGCGAAGCATGTTTCTACCCATTTGAGAGAGATTTAATCAAGGCTCAGAGGCCCAAAAGTGACCAGCAGCCTCATCTCTTTTCCAGGTTGCATTATATAAAAATCAGTGTCATTTAGACACCTTAAATTCCATATATTAAGTTGAGAGCCAAACCTGTTTCAACCAAATGCCCTCTGCTTTGAATAGATGTTCATTTATCAAAGATTCATTTTCAGAAACTTAGGTGAATCATGCACATAGTATGGTCTGCACTGGAAGATGGAAATGGAGATAAAGTCAGCTCAGAGCAATCTCAGGAGCTGCAAAGAGCAGTCATGTGGCCTCACATTTTAGAAAGATTTTAGGGCTTTTGGACTTAGTGATGGAAATGGTCAAGAAGATATTTCTTGAATGTCTTTTAAAACTATGTAAAGCATGCTTTCCTGTTTGCCTAACCCCCAGGTGGCAGGAATAAGAGCTTCCTGAGCTCTATAATGAGAATTAAAAGGAAGGGACAGGATCAGGAGGCCATCATGATCATGTCTAATAGACCACATATTAAGTGAAGAGACATAGTTATTATCCAAGTTGGTCAGTTAAAAAAAATAAATCAGTAAGGCTAAAAGCATTTTTTGACTTGCCACATAGAAATAATTAACTCATTCCCCTTTCTATATGTGGTAGAAATGAGAAAATTCTGACTTCACAGAAAACTGTCTCGGACTCCTGGGTATGCATATTTTCATGTAGCATACATGGCAGTAGAAACGAATCATAACACCTTCTTGGAAATCTGTAACCACTGGTAATATGCACAGTGGTTCTTCTGTCTCTCTTTTTTTCTCATTCCCTTCCATCTTATTGTTGTGCTTACATGCTCAATCTAAATATATTTAGATAGCTGCTATAACCCAGGTTCATTTTTGTAAGGTAATTGTATGTATTCCTTTAATGATAAAATATCTGTTCTGACCATCATAAAAAGGAATATGATTGAATTTGGTAAATAATAAAACATCCATTGCATCAAATAGTAACTTTTATTCTCAATGCTTCTTTCAAGGTAACAGCTTTGGACATACTAATACAGATTCAAGCCAAGAAAAAAACAAGAAAGTTCTATCAAAGTAGCTGATAATTGTCACTCTGGCAAAATCCCAGGTCTGAGAGTGGTGTTGACTTGGCAAATTAGCCCCTATTTTTCAATTTTTCAAGTGCTCCTTAAATGCATGTCTTAAAAAATTGCTCGCTTAATGTATTTAGGTCATAATCTCCAGGTATAGGCTTAAGGGCACAAGAAGAGAATGAGTGACTATCATTAATGATAATACCTTGATCATCTTAATACCCAAGTTCTTAGTGTGTGTGTGTGTGTGTGTGTGTATGAGATGTGTGTGAGAGAGAGACGGGCAGAGAGAGAGGCAACATTCCCTTGGTCATGAGTGGGTTGGTTGCCTTTACAGCAGCAGTGTGGCAAGGGGAAAGTGCAGCAGACTCAGGAAACCTGGGTTCTAGTTGTACCTCTGCTGCAAAGAGCTCTGTGACCCTGTCAAGTCCTGTCACCTCTCTGGGACTCTAATTGATATAACGAAGAATTCAACTAAAACGATTTTAGCATTCCTCCCAGTTTATAATATTCCACTATTTAATTCCAGGATTTTCAACTCCAGTTGATTTGCCAGAGTTAATTCAGCAACTGGTTAGAATTTCCTTCTATCTTTCCTTGGTTTATCCCATTCCAATAGGGGGTTTGGATTTCCATAACTGGGTTCCCTTCAATGTTCCTGCTCCCTCTGCTGGCTTCTGCACCCTAAACTGGTTCTTCTTATGTTATGTGTTATATGTATGTAGTCTGGAAACACTAGTAGTTAAGAGCTACGGCTGTTAACCAAATGGTCAGCGGTTTGAATACACAAGGCTCTCCTATATTGTGCTCTAGTTTATCGCCGAGGCAAGAAGCAGGTTGCTAAAGCCTCTCTTTCCCAATTCATCCAGGGGTCATGTAGTATGATATGCTTCCTAAGAGCTAGGATGTGGTGTTCCAGTGCTAACCACTGGGGACCTTCACTGTGCTCCAAGTCGCAGGCCCTCCAGCATTCCCGTGTTCTGATAATGGGCCCCAAATTCCTTCTCCTTTCTCTTCCTCTTTAGCTAGTCCATACCCCTTGGTTTCAGACCATCCCTATTTATTGTTCCATTTTCTTATTATAAAAGTTCATTATAATCAAAGGAAATTTGAAAATTAAAGGAGAAATAAAGAAGAAACAAGAACTATCCCATTGCCTATATAGCTACCCTCAACTTTTTGGAGTATGTTTTTAGTAAACTGTTGCAGTAAGGACCCTCGATTTGTTCATACCTCCCTGTAGCTGTATCCTCACCACTCACTTTGGGCTTGGCCAACGGAACAATAGCAAATGTGTCACAGCAGAGATTTAAAAATGCTT